>NW_027611959.1:695456-950790 GCF_964261635.1 Lissotriton helveticus
GCAGGCGGTGATATCTCCCCTGCTGAAGAAGCCTTCTTTAGACCCGGACTGCTCTAAGAACTATAGACCCATTTCCCTGCTACCTTTCCCCACTAAAATTGTGGAGTGCTGGGTTAGTCTAACTCTCTCCAAACACCTGGAACAGCATCTCTTATTAGAGGAAGATCAATTTGGTTTCCGCCCGTCTCATGGGACCGAAACAGCGTTGGTCACTGCTGTGGACGAGCTCCAAAGGAGTGCAGACAGGGGACAGGCAGCGATTTTAATCCTGCTTGATATGTCTGCCGCCTTTGATACGGTTAACCATGAGATCTTGCTGGGCCGCTTAAGTGATGCTGGGGTGGGTGGCAGCGCTCTGAGATGGTTGCGATCATTTTTGCAGGACAGACAGCAGGCAGTATCCCTGCCTCCCTTCCAATCCGCTTTTTCCAGTGTCTTACACGGGGTGCCACAGGGATCAGCAATTAGTCCCATTCTTTTTAACCTTTATTTAAGACATCTGATCTCACTTATTAAAGCCTATAAAATTAAAATAATAAACTATGCTGACGACACGAAGATGATCCTCTCCTTCGAGGGAGAGGATTCAACACCTGTGGAAGTATTCCACAACTGTCTGCGTGATACGTCATGCTGGCTAAAGAATAAATTCCTCCAGTATAATGCTGGGAAGACAGAGGTGCTTTTTAGCACTGGGAATAAGATTTCTCTGCCATTTCCAGAAAATGTTTGGCATCCGGAGACAAAGACGAAAGTGCGGCCAGTGAATTCAGTTTGCAACCTAGGGGTCATGCTTGATCAGAAGCTCAGCATGGAGACACACGTCAAAAAGACGACCTCCTGCTGTTTCGCTATTCTGCGGTCTTTGCGGAAGATCATGCCATTACTACCATCCCAGGCTCGCGCCCAGGTGGCAAGGTGCACGATCCTCAGTAGGTTGGACTACTGTAACGCCTTGCTATTGGAGTCCCCTGGTTTCCTTTTGGATAGGCTCCAAAGACTGCAATCAGCGGCTGCTAGATTGGTCCTGGGGCTTCCTAGGAGAGCACATGCGCCGGCGGCCCTGGCAAAGCTGCACTGGCTCCCCCTGAGACAGAGGGTTCAATTTAAGGCCCTCTGCCTCGTGTTTAAGGCCTTACACGGAATAGGCCCTCTTCCCCTGCAATCTAAATTTGCGTGGTACTCCCCATCCAGGATGCTTTGTTCCTCAGCGGCCAGGTTGGTGAGAGTGCCTAGGTTTAGGAAGACCAGATCTGGGGGCAGATCTTTTGAGGTGGCCGCAGCAAAGCTGTGGAACCTGCTCCCGTGCGAATGAGCTTCTCCCGTTCAGAAAAAGGGTTAAAACCTGGCTGTTTCCTTAGGATGTGTGACTGCCCATTCTGTTTTGTTCTGTCTGACACTTTCGCCCTTTTTTGAGCCTTTAGCGCCAGGATGCCTGCAAGGTGACAGTGCGCTTTATAAGACACATAAATAAATAAATAAATAAATATATATCACTCGCTCTAAAGATACGCTCATGAGATTGAACTATGGCACCGCCATTGATAAAATAACAGACAACGTTACCAAGTGGCTGAGACTCCCGCTATCCATGGCAGGGCGGATCTCGCTTATTAAGATGGTCATACTCCCCGAGCTACTATATCTATGTATTAATATTCCTTATCATCCGGGTGGTTTCTTTTTCGCGACCCTTCGATCCCAACTCATCAGGTTAATGTGGGGGGGAGGTTGGGGGGGAGGTCAGGCCAGGCTTTGCCTATCCACCTTGATGCTTCCGTATAACCAGGGGGGATTTGAGGTCCCTAACTTCTAAATGTATTATTATTGTGCGCAGGCTCACTTCGCCGCCTATTGGTTTTCTCCCCCACCCTTTATGCCGCACTTGGCGGTGGAGGATGGTTACATGAAGCCATTGCACACCAGAACTTACCTTTTTGCCCCAGTGAAGGAGAGCGGGAGAGACCCATACACAGTAGATTGCACTAACATTGCCTGGCTGCAAATTGCACGCCGGCTGGGGATCCAGATGATGTATTCGCCCAAAATGCCCCTACTACACAACCCCCTCTTACCAGTCACCTGCGAGGGAATAGGCCGTCGAATGTTGGAGACTTAACGATATCACACTTGGGGGGACCTCTATCTGGAGGGTAAATTCAGATCCCGGGACCAGTTTTTTGGCGACCAAACGCCCACAACGATGGATGTCTTCCTATATACTCAACTTCGGCAAAACCTGAAGGCACTTACTCCAGACTTCCCTGATGAGCCCGAGACCCTTGCACCACTACATGCCCTGCTCTCACAAGAGACACCTAGACATGTGATATCGCTACTGTATAAACATGCCCAGTCTGCGCCACCGCCCAGTATTTCCAGGCCTCGACAGGGATGGGATGGGGACCTCCCAGAGTCGCTAACAGATGATCAATGGGAGCTTGCCTGTGCACAAACGACTGCCATCACTGGTAACAGCAGACTGCGGTTAATACATTTTAAATTTCTGCACCGACTCTATCACACACCTGTCAGACTACATAAGTTCCACCTCAGGGACACTGATAACTGTGAGAGATGTGGGTGGGGAGGAGCGGATTTCATCCACTTGGCATGGAACTGCCCCCGGGTGAATGAATATTGGATGCAAGTATTTAAAGGTATATCTGACATGATAGGGGTCTAAGTCGCACCGTGCCCACTAATAGGGTTGTTGGGACTGATTCACAATATTAATACAGTGCACAAGAAATTCCTGGTGATGAGCCTGCTGTTGGCAAAACGTCAGGTGGTGTGCAGATGGGGGCGTGGCCGAGCGCCCAAATTTAAAGACTGGGTACATACCATGACTACCTGGCAGGAATATCTGCATTATTATGCGGACATGCTCCCTGGTTCGTCACGCCCAAAAGACATATGGGAACCCCTTTCCTCGTATCTCCTTGCACTAGAGACTGACCATGCTGGGGAGAGCGAGGTTCCCAATCCAGCGCCGGTAAATGGGACGGAGGAACCTCACGCAGTAATATCCGCGACCTTGTCTCCACCTGCACACAGAGAAGCAACTCCTGATCTGTAGTCCATTCGCGGCCCCCCCATGCTAATGGGAGGTACGGCGGGACATCAGGATCTCCCCCCCCCTCCTGGGTTTCCTCCTGAGATCATTCTACATATCTGCTCTATACATTGTGACTATGTCATGTGGTGATTTGAGATGTTTGCGACCTGAGTTACAATTTATTTTTTTCTTATCTCTTTGTTACTATGCAATAATGTTCTTGATGCATATATTGTATTTCCATTGCAGTTTTTACGCTTCTCTATGCATGCATGTAGCCACTTCGATGCAATATGCTGGATGTTTATGACACTGAGGTACCGTGCTATGTATCAATGAAACCTTATAAATAAAAATAAAACAATAAAAATAAAAAATAAAATAAAAAAAAACTATGCAGAGGACAACTCGTTCAAACTATGGCTAATAAAAAACAAAAAAAAACTTTCCATGCTTCTTTCTACACCTGTCTTGCTTCTTCCTGCACCCCTGTTGTCTCCATGTGTACCTCTTTTGCCTCTTTCTGCACTTTTCTTGCCTTTTTCTGCACCTATCTTCCCTTTTTTGCACGCATGTTGCCTCTTTCTGCCCCTTATCTGCTTCTTTCTACACTCCTGTTGTCTCTTTCTGCACTCGTCTTCCCTCTTTCTGTACCTTTCCTGCCTGTTTTGCATTTCACTTGCCTCTTTTGCTTCTTTCAGCAATTATCTTGCCTTTTTGTGCGCTTCTCTTGCCTTTTTCTGCACTTATCTTGCCTGTTTCTGCACCCCTGTTGCTTCATTCTGCACTTTCCATGCTTCTTTCTGCACCTGTCTTGCTTCTTTCTGCACACCTGGTGTCTCTTTATGTACCTCTTTTTACCTTTTTCTGCACTTTTCTTGCCTTTTTCTGCACCTCTCTTTGCCCTTTCTGCCCGTCTGTTGCCTCTTTCTGCACCTCATTTGCTTCTTTCTGAACCCCTGTTGTCTCTTTCTGCACTCGTCTTCCTTCTTTCTATACCTTTCCTGCCTGTTTTCACATCTCACTTGCCTCTTTCTGCACTTTTCTTGCTTCTTTCTACACCTCATTTGCTTCTTTCCGTATCCCTGTTGTGTCTTTGTGCACTTGTCTTCCCTCTTTCTGTACCTTTCCCGCCTGTTTTTGCATCTCACTTGCTTTCTTTCTGCACTTTTCTTGCTTTTTTCTACACCTCTGTTGCTTCTTTCTGCAATTCTCTTGCCTCTGTGTACACTTCTCTTGCCTGTTTCTGCAGCTCTCTTGCCTCTTTTGCACGTCGGTTGGCTCTTTCTGTACCTTGCTTGCTCCTTTCTACACTTCTCTTGCCTCTTTCTGCACCCCTGTTGCTTCATTCTGCACTTTTCATGCTTCTTTCTGCATGTCTAGTTTCTTTCTGCACCCCTGCTGTCTCTTTATGGACCTCATTTGCCTCTTTTTGCACTTTTCTTGCCTTTTTCTGTACCTCTATTGCCTGTTTCTACACTTCTCTTGCCTCTTTCGGCACACCTGTTGCTTCATTCTGCACTTTCCATGCTTCTTTCTGCACCTGTCTTGTTTCTATCTGCATCCTTCCTGCCTCTTTCCGTACCTCTCTTGCCTCTTGTGCACCCATCCTACTTTTTTCCGTACCCCTCTTCCCTCTTTCTCCACCCCTCTTTCCTCTTTCTGCACCGTTGTTGGTTCTTTCTGCACTGCTCTTGCTTCTATCTGCACCCTACTTGCCTCTTTCTGCACTGCTCTTGCTTCTTTCAACACATCGGTTGCTACTTTCAGCAATTCTCTTGCCTCTCTCTCCACCCCTCATCCCTCTTTCTGCACCTCTGTTGCTTATTTCTGCACTGCTCTTGCTTCTATCTGCACCTTACGTGCCTCTTTCTGCACTTTTCTTGCTTCTTTTTATACCTCGGTTGTTTCTTTCAGCAATTCTTTTGCCTCTTTGTGCACTTCATTTGCTTGTTTTTGCACTTCTCCTGCCTCTTTCTGCACCCCTGTTGCTTCGTTCTGCACTTTCCATGCTTCTTTCTGCACCTCTCTTGTTTCTTTCTGCATCCTTCCTGCCTCTTTCTGTACCTCTCTTGCCTCTTTCTGCACCCATCCTATCTTTTTCTGCACCCCTCTTACCTCTCTCTACATGCATCTTCCCTCTTTCTGCACCTCTTTTGGTTCTTTCTGCACTGCTCTTGCTTCTATCTGCACCAACTTGCCTCTTTCTGCACTTTTCCTGCTTCTTTCTACACCTTGGTTGCAACTTTCAGAAATTCATTTGCCTCTTTGTGCACTTCTCTTACTTGTTTCTGCACTTCTCTTGCCTCTTGCTGCACCTCTGTTGCTTCATTCCGCACTTTCCATGCTTTTTTCTGCATCTGTCTTGCTTCTTTATGCATCCCTGTTGTCTCTTTATGTACCTCTTGTGCCTCTTTCTGCACTTTTCTAGCCTTTTTCTGCACCTCTCTTCCTTCTTTCTGCATGTCTGTTGCCTGTTTCTGCACCTCATTTACTTCTTTCTGCACTCGTCTTCCCTCGGTCTATACCTTTCCTGCCTGTTTTTACATCTCACTTGCCTTTTTCTGTACTTTTCTTGCTTCTTTCTACACCTCTGTTTCTTCTTTCAGCAATTCTCTTGCCTCTTTGTGCACTTCTCTTGCCTGTTTCATCATCTCTCTTGCCACTTCTTGCGCTTCTGTTGGCTCTTTCTGCACCTCACTTGCTCCTTTCTACACCTCTTACTGCACCCCTGTTGCTTCATTCTGTACTTTCCATGCTTCTGTCTGCACCTGTCTTGCTTCTTTCTGCACCCCTGTTGTCTCTTTATGTACCTCTTTTGCCTCTTTCTGTAATTTTCTTGTCTTTTTCTGCACTCCTCTTGCCTGTTTCTGCACTTCTCTTGCCTCCTTCTGTACCCCTGTTGCTTCATTCTACACTTTCTATGCTTCTTTCTGCGCCTGTCTTGCTTCTTTCTGCATCCCTCCTCCCTCCTTCTGTACCTCTCTTTTTCTATTTGTGCACCCATCCTACCTTTTTATGGTTCCCTTGCCTCTCTCTCCACCCCTCTACCCTCTTTCTGCACCTCTGTTGGTTCTTTCTGCACTGCACCTGCTTCCATCTGCACCTTACTTGCCTCTTTCTACATTTCTCGTGCTTCTTTCTACACCTATGTTACTTCTTTCAGCAATTCACTTGCCTCTTTCTGCACTTCTCTTCCTTCTTTCTGCACCCCTCCTGCCTCTTTCTGTATCTCTCTTGCCTCTTTGTGCACCTCTGTTGGTTCTTTCTGCACTGCTCTGGCTTCTTTCTGCACCTCACTTGCCTCTTTCTGCATTTCACTTGCATTTTACTGTACCTCTCTTGCCTCCTTCTGCACCTCTTAGTTAGAGGTAGTTTTAACCCCCTGCCCTATTATGTACTATGGCCATACAGGGGAGCTCATGCCAATCACAGGGGTACCCCAACCCATAGTGTATCCTAGTGTATGTAGGTGTTTTCATGGTATTCTAAGTGTCTTTCATCATAGCACTGGCTCCAGGCCTGGTTAGTCAGAGCCAGTTACATGCCACCAGTACCCATCAGCAAAAAGTAGGGGGCACAGGATACTTTGCAACAAGGCCTCTTTCTGCTCTTCTGTTGGTTCTTTGTGCACATCTTGTGCTTCTTTCTGTACTTTTCTTCTTCTTTCTGGACTTCTGTTGCCTCTTTCTGTATTTCTCTTGCTTCTTTCTGTGCCTTTCTCACTCTTTCTGCACATGTCCTACTTTTGTAGGCATAGTTAGAAATTAGCATTTAAAATACCTTTGAAATTAATTTTAAAAAACATAGGTTTCAGGGACGTTATAGTTAGAAATTATCATTTAAATAACCTTAGAAATTAAATGTAAAAAACACAGGTTTCAGGGATGTTATAGTTAGTTGGACATTTCACTTGTATACAACCAGAGAAATGTGGCTGTTATAGTTAGTTCAGCTAACTATAACTCGGGCCCCTGCAATGCACTGCTGATGATGTCACATATTACATAATTTATGGCATGGTCAGTGACATCACTGATTACATCACTGATGACATCTCTAATGACATCACTGATGACATCATCCACGTGATAATCTTATGTACCTCCTCATACCCTAATATAACCTTTGATGCACCCACTCTAAAATAAAGACTAACATTTTCCAAACCATAGACACACCAATACCAGTTAGTACATACCCACTCATTAATTCCTAGGTCTACACACGGATGTATGACATTACAACGCATGATTTTACATCGCATGCCTTTACAACGCAGTTTTTACATCGCAAACCTTTACAACGCATAGCGCTTTGGGGTGCTGGATAGTGAATAGTTTAATTTACTATTCCAACTCCAGTCCCCGTGGACACTAGGGAAGGTGTTGGACAGTAAATTAAACTTATTCCCTATCCTAGAGCGCCCCCCAGCGCAATGCGTTGTAATGGTTTGCGTTGTAAAAGTTGCGTCGCAAAGGCACTGCGTGGTAAAAGTTGCGTT
The DNA here is from genome assembly GCF_964261635.1 of Lissotriton helveticus. NCBI lineage: Eukaryota > Metazoa > Chordata > Amphibia > Caudata > Salamandridae > Lissotriton > Lissotriton helveticus. Next base: position 703,019 of record NW_027611959.1, read on the forward strand.
GTAAAGGATGTTTCCCTCTACACACACATCCACTCATTCACCAATACAGTCACTCATACATGCAGTCAACCATCAATAGGGCACTATCATATGTACTCACATATCTATACAGACACTCACACACCACCTCTCATCCATAGAGTTACTCGCACACCTAGTTGCAAAGAATGAATCACACTCTCATTTACTCGCCTATACAGTTATACACCCACCACCTCACTTATTCAAACATATACTAACACATACTTACACTAATACAATAACTAATACAAGCACCCACTCATCAATACAGCCACTCTCTCAATTACTCACTCTCACATATAGTAATTTATATACACCAACACTCACATATACTGCCTTTCACATATGCAGTTGCTCACATATGTAACACTGAGGCATCCATTCACTCAACAACACACCCATATACACACTCACCCACCCATACAGCCCTCCACATATGCCCTCTTGAACCCATACACCCAGTGAATCACCCACTCACACATCTATGTACAGAGTAACACCCCCAACCCACCTACACAGACACTCAGGCACCTATACAGATACTCAGACAACCAATCAATAACCTATATAGACCCTCATTTAGCTACTCACCAACCCATGCAACCGCTTACACACCAACTGACAAATTAACTATGTGAATGTCTTTATCAGTCACTAACCCATACATTCAGTAAGACACATGTAATCACTCACTTATACAGTTCGTCATGCACCTACTAAACCATCCATTCAGACACTTATACACCCACTCATTCTTCAATACACATTGGCCTATATATATATATATTCACTGAAAAAACCATAGGTTATAGACCATATATAGTTAGGAATTAGCATTTACAAAACCTTGAAAATTCACTGAAAAAACCATAGGTTATAGACCATATATAGTTAGGAATTAGCATTTAAAAAACCTTATTTTACTCACACAAAACCATTGAAATTCCATATATAGTTAGTTGCACTAACTATATATTGCGCACCCGCAATCCACTGCTGATGATGTCACATATTACATCATTCATGACATGGTCAGTGACATCACTGATGACATCACTGATGACATCTCAAATGACATCACTGATGACATCACTGATGACAACATCCAGTGACTATGTTTCTGTAAAGTTAAAATATGTCTTACATATTGAAGAATGAGTGGATGTATAAGTGTCTGGACGAAGGATTTAGTAGGTGCATGACTGAATGTATGAGTGAGTGATTAAATGTGTCTCACTGAGTGCATGGGTTAGTGACTAAACTGTCTTAATTTGTGCATCATTATGTCTGTTGTTCTGTAAACTGCTGCATGTGTTGATCAGTAGCTATATGAGTAACTATATGGGTTATTGATTGATTGCCCAAGTATTTGCATGGGAGACTGAGTGTGTGTGTGGCTGGATGGGAGGTGTGTGACTCTGTACAGATCAATGTGTACTTGTATCAATGATTGTATAAGAGAGTAAGTATGTGTTAGTATATGGTTGAAAACGTAAGGTGCTCTATGTTTAACTGTATAGAGTAGAAAATGGAAGTGTGATTGATTCTTTACAGGACTGACTAGGTGTGTGAGTAACTCCATGGATGAGTGGCAGAGTGTGAGTGTCTGTATAGGTGTATGAGTGCATATGATTGTGTTGTAAACATGAGTGATTGTATGTATGAATGATTGTATGGGTGAATGAGTGAATGTGTGTGTAGACGTAGGAATCAGTGAGTACGTATGTAGTAACTAGTATTGGTGTGTCAATGGTTTCAAAAATTATACTCTGTTTTTAACACTGGGTGAAACAGAGGTTATATTAAAATGTGAGGAGATGCATTGTATTGTCACATGAATGATATCATCAGTGATGTGGTCATTGATGTCAAATGAGATGTCATCAGTGATGTCATCAGTGATGTCATTTGAGATGTCATCAGTGATGTCATCAGTGATGTCACTGACCATGTCATGAATGATGTAATATGTGACATCATCAGCAGTGGATTGCGGGTGCGCAATATATAGTTAGTGCAACTAACTATATATGGAATTTCAATGGTTTTGTGTGAGTAAAATAAGGTTTTTTAAATGCTAATTCCTAACTATATATGGTCTATAACCTATGGTTTTTTCAGTGAATTTTCAAGGTTTTGTAAATGCTAATTCCTAACTATATATGGTCTATAACCTATGGTTTTTTCAGTGAATTTCAATGGTTTTTTAATAGCAAATATCATAAGCTGTCGAATGTCAAGTACGTGGTAAGAATTTTTTTTTTCGTGTTTATGCACACTGATCTGCTTTGATTGCTGCCCCCCACCCCTCATTTCTATTAGGAGTACTCTCTCTTTGCAGATAGTGAAGGGTAGTTAATGCAGCCCTTTCCCCCTTTGTAATCCGTCGTGCCTGCTTCTCTCTCCATTTGATTGATTGTTCTCTTTGGTTCATTCTCTATTTACAAACAAGCACAGAGTCGCAATACTCTGTTTAGTCTTTGCAGATAGCGAAAAATCGTGTAAAAAAACAAAAGGAATCGAGCAAAATCAGTAGGCCACTAATGGGATCTCTTTTGACCTCGCTAAAATAGAAACATTAGGAACAACCTGTTGAAAATAGCAATGCGTATGTATATAAGCGGCGTTCATTTGTGTTCACAGTACCCCTTGTTGATTGTTTCAATCGAGCATTGAATTGTTCGAAGTTAATTCTCTTAACGATCTTCTCTACCTGCAAACGAGGAAGAATAGGAATATTCTATCTCCCTTTGCAGATAGTGAAGGGTAGGTAACGCAAGCCTTTAACACGTCGTACCTATTTCATTCCTCATTGATTGATTGATTGTCCGAACATTGACTGTTTGGGAATTAGTTCTTTTTGGAGGTATTCCCTGTTTGCAAATAAACGTAGGAAAATCTTTGCAAGTAGTGAAAGGGTACGTAATGCGGACCGTTCTCCCCCGTTGTAATCTGTCATGCCTATCTACTCCCCACTGATTGATGCACCTTTTTCACCCGGACCATTTACTAGAGATACGTCATCTGGCCCGACCAGAGAGCACCCCTAGTGAAAAGGACATATGCAATAATAACGAAGTGATCACTGTATCCTGTTAACAGAAACTTTACCATGAAACAACCTGGAAAGAAAAAAATAGGAAAACGAAAATCAGTAGGCCACTGATGAACATGAACTTTTATTAAACAACGAACAAAGAAACGATAACATAACGTAATGATAAAACCTATTAATGTCCTAGAAACAAGAAAACGTTAAAATATGCCAGTGGTGAGAGACCAGAAAAACAGTAAGAGAAACCAAATCACCCCTCGCTGTCCCACCGCCTGCCACGCCAAAAAAATCGATAGACTAGGGAAAATGCAAGTCAGTAGAACATCCACCCCCACTCTGGAAACTTCCAAGGTGGGGCAGGGTTCCGGCTACGCCCAGCCGGGAGCAGCCCATATAAGGCAGGTTCTGCTGCCACGCCTCGGCCAGGAGATCCTAACGTAGGGTGTAGCCGGAGGAGAGGCCGAGACCAGCGGGACCCGGCCAGGGGATTGCCTTTACAACGCTGAACAGTTGCAGGGGGGGGGAATGTCTCCTCGACCCTCCCCTCTCTCTCCCAGTCCGGCCGCGGTGGCCCTTGAGAGTTGCAGGTAGTCCCGCCACATGCTCTTCCGGTCCGACCACCAACGGTCGGGGGGCCGAGGCCGACGGGATCCGGCTGCAGCCGATAAACCAAGAAACCCGTTCATGGGGCCAGAGCCAGGGGCGTCCGGCCGACATCCACCGGAAGCCCGGCCCGAAGACGGACGGGACACTTCTTTCTTTTATAATGGCTGCGACAACACTGGAGGGGGATGTCTTGCACATGCCTCCGACCCCCCCTCGTCCTCATCGCCTGGTCCGGCCATAACAAATCTCAAGCGAGACGCCGTGGGGTGCACTGGGAGGGAGAGACGGTGCGAACAGGCCTCTCCCGCCTCCCCAGGTGGAGGCTTCCCAGCTGCACCCTCAGCGCTCCAGGCGGTGGCATCCTAACAACTCCAGTGCTGCACAGTTTCGGAACGACCTAGATAACGGTTCTTCCACTGTGGCCATGCTGCAACGTCTCGCCCGGCAGGGTGGAGCCCGTCCGCTCATGTGACCCCGCAATCGCCGGTAGCTGCCGAACTCTCAAAATGGCGGTCGACCTGGCAAGAGCGGGCCCAACATAAAGAAATGGCCCGGTCACTGGTTGACTCCACCACCGTAGTCCTCCACGACCTTGAAGATTCTAGAGGAGCCGCGGGAGTCTCCGACCCCCGATGGGGAATGACTGCCATGATCGCCCGTGGAGTGACGAAACTGTATCCGCGGGACGTCGGCGCTCCCATGCTGGCGCCAGCCTCACTTTGAATTACTACAATCCTGCAGACCTCACTTCCGGTGAAAGCACAGTGTGACCCGGTAGGAAAAATTATTGCACCCCCTCCCCTTTTTGACTGATAGTTCAAACCACCGATCCTTTCCTTTGCCCTTTTAACGGAACTTTGGACTGCCTCCCCCTCTTTTACATTTTCTAGAGAAAACAAAACATTAACCACTACATTAGCATAGCAGTTGACACCAGAACTGTTTTCAAATTGAAAACCAACAACATCTTCAACAGAATCCTTTTTGTTTCTGCTGTGACCCTGCTACAGCACAGGCATTGTCCCCAGCAGTAATTCTGCAATGCCGGTAAGAATAGCTGTGGTGCCTACTGGACTCACTCACCCCCGCGGCGCCCCACGCCGTTATTTGCTGGGCGGCAACTTGCTAGACATCACTTTCGTGCCATCTAGATTTCAGCGCGTTCTGCTGCCTTGGAACTATTCGCACAACAGACCGCTACTGACAAGAATATTTCATTATTGGTGCTGTCAATTTCAATAAATCTATTGGATAATTAAAAAGAAATTGCCACGGTCTCTTCGTTGTTTAAATGTTTTTACTGTTTTTGTTTTGTTGTATATATTTATATGTTATTAAAGTTTTATATTCCTACTACTTTGTTGGAGTGCTATATATTTTTAATGTGACACATAATTGTAAAAACTTTGATGTACAAAGAGTCATTCCTGGAATCTTCCGCTTCAGGCTCGGTCCTCTCCCCAATCACAATACAGGATGGTTTTCAGATAGTAGGAACGCGTGTGCTGTGACGGATCACATCGGGTGTGGGCCTTGATCTACTATAACTCCTTTGAAGAGGGGTGATTCTTTACAGCTGGGGCCATAAACTACATCTGCAGGGCTAGCTGATAGCCTAGGACCGGCCTGGACATTCGGACACAGAGGAAGAGGAGTGTCAGAGGGTGCGGTAGTGAATAGGGCGAAAGGGAGGTGTCGGGCGGGCACAGAGTGTGATTCTCAGGGAAGAGCAGCGCAGATGGGGGAAGGTTTATTGCCCATGCATAAGACAGAGAGCGGTGGTGACCAGTGCCTGGGGGAGATGCTTACGAGGGTGAGGAGCCATGCTACGAATCGACAGCGTGCAGAGAGTGGGTCTGGTCAAGACATCTAAAATGGCTGCCGTGCACGACAAAAGTGTGGCATTTCAAAAAAGGCAAGATGGCGCAGACAATGTTTTTCAACACTTCCTCATTTCCTTCGAATCGAACGTTAACAGACGTTGGGGCATATTACCAAAGTTAAGCGATATTTATCGCTAACGATGCTTACCAACCAATTTTTTACCACTAAGCATCGTCAGAAATTATCGAAGATAAACCTTACTATTATCAAGGTTTATCGCAAATGCGATAATAAACGGCCGCAATGCATGAATATCGCTAAAAACTCAGCGATATTCATGCATTACCGAGCTAATGCTCTTAGCCATGTTATCCACCTCCCATTGGATAACATGGCTAAGAACTGCTCAGGGCAGGTGTTACTTTTTGGAGATATTCGCGCTTAGCGCGAATATCTCCAAAAGTTGGTAATAGGAGATAGATATCTTGCATGTTGTAATGCAAGTTATTGTGGTATATGGAACTCATACCATAATCTCTCAGGAAAGCAGAAACTGATCCTTTTGGGACCGCCTAAAAAGGCCTAGGGGGTGAGGAGTACTCTACTTTGCCCCCTTTTCACGTTCCGAACTATTTTATTTTACTCTCTTCTGTAATTACACAAAATACCAGCGATAAGATGCATCGGAGACACACAGTGAGAGAAAGGAGGCCGGAGATGAAGAAGACATGTCAAATACACATTGGAGATAATATAGTGGCAGAAGGGAAGTAAATATGAGTAAACTTACCATGTAACATAAAAATGTTGCACTCTATACTATAAGTCTCATTTTATACTACAATCACTTCGCTACAACCTCATAAATTAAAAATAAAAATAAATAATGTCTCAAACAATTTTTGATTTCTAAATATAAATTTATTCTTCAGAATTTTCTAAATTTGAAACAACTACTAACATGTCCTCATCAGTAATTTCCTCTTCAATCATCTCATCTGGAATCTCCTCATTAAAAGTCTGCAATGATGATTCTTGTAACTCTATGGTCTCCAAACACTCGATAAATTCGCCATCAAGAGATTGATCAAAAAAATCATTCAAGTCATCTCCTCCTTCTGACAATATTTCATTATTGGTGCTGTCAATTTCAATCAATGTAGTGGAATCATTCAAGTCATCTCCTCGTGACAATATTTCATTATTGGTGCTCTCAATTTCAATCAATGTAGTGGAATCATTCAAGTCATCTCCTCCTTGTGACAATATTTCATTATTGGTGCTGTCCATTTCAATCAATCTAATGGAATCATACAAGCCATCTCCTCCTTGTGACAATATTTCATTATTGGTGCTCTCAATTTCAATCAATGTAGTGGAATCATTCAAGTCATCTCCTTGTGACAATATTTCATTCTTGGTGCTGTCCATTTCAATCAATCTAATGGAATCATACAAGTCATGTCCTTCTTGTGACAATATTTCATTATTGGTGCTCTCAATTTCAATCAATGTAGTGGACAATTCAAAAGAAATTGCCACGGTCTCTTCATTGTGAGCCATTTTATTTTGAAATTGCTTGCTGTAAATTGCAGAAAAAAATAATCACTTTCATTTATCGTTTTTAGTAATACATAATATAAAACTAACTTCATCAAGTATTTAGTATAACAGAAGGACAGCAAATAAATAACAGAAAACATTTTTCAAATTATCTTCAAGTGTACAACATAGTTCCCCTTACAAATTAACAACTCACCTTTTTAAAAGTAGCAGAAGTGTTAGTACTGTGTAAATCAAACACCAGAAATTCACCACCAAAAATTCCTCACAAATGTACCTCAGACAGTAGTATCACAAAATGGCTGTGGTTTCCTCTCATTTGACATATATACATAACCAATTAACTTTCATCACACACAAATACAAAACCAAAGTAACATTTTAATTGGTTCTAAATTTCAACACTTTCAAATGTGTTTTCCCCATGCAATTTTCCATAGGACATTTACATACGTCTACAGCCTGAATGGCTGAACGGAATTACACCAAACTTGGCAAAATGGTACATCAAACCTAAGAGGTCAGGAAGGATCTACTATGCCCCCTTATGGTCATTTCCCCCTTCGCTTTGGCCTCCTCTTGTCTCTCAATCCTACCGAGGGACAAGATGGCGGCCGCTACGGACTGTTTGGAATGTTGACAGACGCCGGAGAACCAATCAGCTTCGCAAAGCTCCGTAACGCGAAAAGTACGCGAAGCGGAGCGCTGTTACAGATATATATCTTTTTTTCAACGTTAATTTCTCAAAATCCACTGGAGCACATATATTGAGACCTAGCAAAGGCACATCGGGCTACCAGTCCCTAATATTTTGCCAAGTTTCGTGCAAATCCATTCAGCCGTTCGATTATTATTATTTTGGTTTTTTTTTGCCCCGCGGGGCCCTTTTAAAACCTCCACATCAAACCTAGGGGGTCAGCGAGGATCTACTATGCCCCCTTATAGTTATTTCCCCCTTTGTTTTGACCTCCTCTTGTCTCTCGATCCTACCGAGAGACAAGATGGCGGCCGCTACGGACTGTTTGGAATGTTGACAGACGCCGGAGAACCAATCAGCTTCGCTTCACAAAGCTCCGTTGCGCGAAAAGTCCGCGAACCAGAGCGCTAACCGGTCCGCTGTTACAGATATATATCTTTTTTTAAACGTTAATTTCTCAAAATCCACTGGAGCACATATATTGAGACCTACAAAAGGCACATCGGGCTACCAGTCCCTACAATTTTGCCAAGTTTCGTGCAAATCCATTCAGCCGTTCGGGCTAAAAGTGAGGCCAACCGCCCTATGGAAAACTCAATGTTAAAAACACGTTTTGGGACCCCCCTTTTTTCTCGGCCCCCACTGGACGAACCCCCCCCAAATTTTCAAGGGCTGCTCAGAAACAAAATGTGCCATTTTCCTGAAAATTTCAGCCGATTCCGTCCACAAACGCCAAAGTTATTAGACATAGAATTTTCAAAAAACCCATAGAGAAAAAATCCTAACTATATATACCTACTGGCGACCGCCAGTAGGTAATATATATACATATATATATATATATGTAGGAGCGATTTACAAAAGGCGAAATCAGCTTGGGACAAGTTCAATTCCAAGTTATATGGTTGGAAGAGCAAAGGACTCTTGAGTGGTGATGAACTTAAGTTCCTTAAGATGAATTACCCAGTAATGCCGGTGTTTTACATGATCCCGAAGGTTCATAAAGATCTGTTAAAGCCACCAGGTAGGCTGATTATCTCGGCCAGACAGGGAGCCTTTGAAAATACATCACGCTATATTGACCCTTTTCTCCAGGAGCATGTTAAGACTTTACCATCCTACTTGAGAGACACCATGGACTTTCTGGAGAAAGTAAAAACAGTAGTTTGGCAGGAGGATTATTTACTAATCACACTTGACGTGACTACATTATATACGAGCATCAACCATCAGGATGGTCTGGAGGCAGTGGCTCATTTTTTGAACAATAGACCAGCTTGTATGTTAGAACATAATGCTATGATCAAGGAAATGATTGAGGTGTGCCTGACCAATAACTATTTCTTGTTCCAAAATCAAGTCTTTCAGCAGTTAAGAGGAGTAGCGATGGGGGCCTGCTTCTCCCCCAGCTACACGTGCTTGCCGATGGGGCTGTGGGAGGAGCAGGTCCTGGGAGTCGCTTTTGCTGATGTAATGAAAAACAACATAGTGTCACTATATAGATTTATTGATGACCTCTTTCTAGTATGGACGGGATCAAAGAGTGAGGCTGAGCAGTTCATCTCTGATGTTAATACAAATAACTTGAATTTGAGGTTCACTGGGGAGATTAGTGGAAGTAATGTCAACTTTCGTGATGTGGAGGTGCACATTGAGGAGGGTAAATTACAGACAAGGCTGCATCACAAATTGACCGCGGGTAACACGGTCTCGCATGCATCCAGCCACCACCCCGCTCACCTGATCCGAAGCATCCCCTACTGGGAGATGCTAAGGATCAGGAGAATATGCAGCACAGAGGAGTCGTGTTCAGCAGCGCAAGCGAGCAGTAAAGAAAGATTTTTGGCAAGGGGCTATTCATTGATCACAGTTGAAAAAGCCATGAAAAGGGCCAATAAGCTAGGTATCACCACTGATTTGGAGGGGGGACCGGATGGAACCCACAAGGTGATGAGTGGTGAGGGTGGCCAACCAAGACTGATTACAGCTTACAGTCGTCAACACAGGCAGTTACAAAAAATCATTGGCAGGAATTGGCCCATCGTCAAGGGGGATCCCGTGATAGGTGGAACTCTGGCAGAACGTCCAGCGATCACTTACAGTAGAGCCAGGTCAATGAGCGATATGCTTGTGAAGAGTAGCCCAGAAGTAGCCAACAAGGACAACTGGTTGCATAAAAGTAAGGGGTTCATTAAGTGCGCCATATGCAAAGCATGCACGATGGGGAAGAACAAAATTTCGTACATGACACCATTCACTGAGGTGCCAACCCTTATAACCAAGAAAATAACATGCAAGACTGACTTCGTCGTGTATGTGTTGGAGTGTGTGTGTGGCCTGTGGTATGTTGGTAGTACCAAGCTGCAGGTTCACAAACGCATACTCAAGCACATGCGGGCGGTCAGCAACAGGGACGAGTCTTACCCTGTGGCGCGACACATCAATTCTTGCCACAAGGGAGACTTAGGCTGCCTCAGCTATTATGCAATAGATACAGTACTGCCACTCCGGAGGGGAGGGGACAGGGAGGCCCGCTTGAGAGTACTGGAAACTTGGTACATCCTAGAACTGAATACTAAGACTCCAAATGGCCTCAACGCCACAGAGGACCTACATACCTGCCTATAAAAACATCAATTGGAGGGAGCATTTATATAAGAACCATGAAATATTCATGAGTGTATGAGTATGAATAGAGAGAGTAGTCAGAGCATCAGACTGATTTTTTATGAAATTGAGAAGAACAGTTTTTAGTTCTTTTCACAGGGTGAAAGGGAAAAACACAAAATTGGGTATTTTTTTTTATTCACTTTTTCTTATTTTTTTGACTCCTAGAAACGTGCGACAGGAACTGAACCACTATGTAAGGGCAGTATAGAGGCAGTTATCCTGAACATCGATTTAGCCCACTTGGGCACCATTATAATTTACTCCCCACCCACCACCCTCTCCATATACCCCCTAAAAACATTGTTTTTTTGCGCAAATCTCGATGCGAATTTTGCACATATCTTGCTTATTTGCACAAATAATTAATTATTTATTGTATAAATATTATCAGAACATGATTTGTTTAGAATTATTGTATGATAAAAAATGTTGGTTTTATTGATATTTATTTATTTATTTGCGAGATTTGCACACTAGGAGAAATTTTGCACTGAAAATTAGAATGCTGTATGTTATAACCGCATTTTAATGTTAGGGTGTCAGTGGGTGAGAAAGAATGGAGATAATGTTGTACATTTGCATTATTTGAAAACTGTTCACATTATGTAAGAAAACATCATGAAGCCGATGTGATACAGGATTAGGCTGAAGTCTGTTGTTTATCTCTACAGGCCCAGTGGTCAGATGACACCTGTATGCACGTTAAATACACAAGGATTGGCTGACCATGTCATGTGATCAAGGGCTTCAGGGCTCGAAACGCGTCATGGCGGACGGAGTGATGCACTTGACTGAATAAAGGAAGCAAATTTACCTAACTGGGTCCGGTTCGTTATTTTGCAGCAAGCTGTCAGAAAAAACGGAATTCCTGTAATATATATATTACCTACTGGCGGTCGCCAGTAGGTAGTTATAGTTAGGATTGATTTCCATAGGGAAATCGCAACATTCTATTTGGAATAACTTTGGCGCCGGTTGAGGAATCAGCCTGAATTTTTCAGCAACTTTGCCTCGCGGCTCTCCGCTCCTTCCCTGAAAGTATGAAGGGGATTCGTCAAGCGGGGGCCGAGATAAAAGGGGGGTCCCAAAACGTGTTTTCTCCATGTTAATTTTGCATAGGGCGGTCGGTCGCAGTTTTAGCCCGAACGGCTGAATGGATTTTCACCAAACTTGGCAAAATTGTAGGGACTGGTAGCCCGATGTGCCTTTGCTATGTCTCAAGATATGTGCTCCAGAGGATTTTGAGTAATTTAGGTTCAAAAAAATTTATATACCTGTAAGCGCGCCCCGGTATGCGCACCGGGGAGCGCTCCGGGCGCGCCACGCGACTTGCGCACGGAAAGCTGATTGGCTCTCGGGTGTCTGTAAACATTCGAAACAGTCCAGAGCGGCCGCCATCTTGTGTCTCGGTAGGATCGAGACACAAGAGGTGGTAAAAACAAAGGGGGAAATAACCAAAAGGGGGCAGGGTAGACCCCCCCTGATCCCTTAGGTTTGATGTGGGGGCCATAAAAGGGTCCCTCGGGTAAAAAAATAATAATAATAATAATTTCGGTTTTCGCGGGGGGAGCGCCCGGTACGCGCACCGGGGAGCGTACTTTGGTGAAAAATAGTGAAAATAATAGTGTAAAACAATCATTTTGAGTGATTAGAGGTAGGGTAGCTCTGAAAAGAGCTTTTGGGTTCTGTGGCTGTTTTAGGTACCTACAAGTACGTCCCACACACACCCACACGCACACAACCCCACACCCCCACACCCACACACTCCCCACACACACCTCACACACGCACACCTCCACCACTCCCAAACACCCCACACCCCCACACCGACACCTTACACATCCACACCCACACCCACACATTCCATACACCCACACTCATACACACACCTCACCACCCCCAACACACACACATACATGCACACACAGATACCTCCTAGACACACCCCACACATTCCACAGACACACCTCCGCCCCCCACACATACACACACACCTCACAGACACACCCACACATCCCACACATACACACATATCTTACACACATACCCCCCACACCCACACACCCCCACACACACCTCACATGCCCACATTTCCACCTACACTCAAACACCCCACACACCCAGACCCGCACACACACCTTACACACCCACACCCCCACCCACATCCACATACTCTATACACCTACATACACCTATACACCTCACCCCCCCAGACATATACACACACACACCTCACAGACATACCCCACCATCATCCACACACACCTCCCCCGCCCCCACACACATGGGGAAAACTCAGTGAAACAGTAAAATGATAATTTATAGTGCTTACAGGTAGGGTAGCTCTGAAAAGAATTGTTGTGTCGTGTGGGTGACTTACGTACCAACATGTAGGTACCCAGGCAGAGTCATGTTGTTACAGAAGTTATTGTGGTATATGGAATCTATACTATAGTCTGACAGGAAAGCAGAAAGAACATGGAGGCAGGAGATGAAAAAGAGATGTCAAATACACATTGGAAATAATATAGTGGGAGAAAGGAAGTATCTATGAGCAAAATGACTATGTAACAGAAAAAAGTTGCACAGTATACTATAAGTCTGACTTTACATTATAATCAATTTGGTACTAGTTTAAAAATTACATATAAAAATGAATAATGTCTCAAACAATTTTAGAATTATTAAATATAAATTTATTCATTTTCTAAATTAAACATAACTTCTATCATTTGACTGTCAGAAATGTCCTCATTTTGAAGGAGGAAATCCACAGATTCTACACATTGTAGAAGTTCATGGTCTCGTGATTCGTCCATGAATTCCAAGTCATTGGGTTCAATGATTTCTTCATTGTCCGTCTCCAGGACAATTTCAAATGAAACGTTTTGTTCTCCTTCCATTTTGGTTGAAATTTGCATAAAAAAAACAATATATCAGTAGAGATAGGGCACTGTTGGGTTTAAGTTCAGACAGGTAGTTTGGATTTTTTAACAGTGAATTTATCTTTGGGCAGTGTATGGTATCAGACTGGAAGTAGAAATATTAAAAAGTGTATGTGATGAAGCCTAAGTAAATTCCTAATTATACAAGACAAGCCTAAATCCATCCATAACTATAACAGAGAAGTCTATCTAAATCTATAACTATTACAGAGGGATAGTATATAACTATCAGAAAAAGTTTTCCAAATTAACTTAAAGTGCACAATATACTTCAGTTTTCAAAATAACAACTTACCTTTCAAAAAGAAGTTGAAGTTCTTAGTGAAAATTTTCCTGAAATGTACTTCAGGAAGTAGTAGTCAAAATGGCTGTGTTTCCCTCTCTTTCTTTATATATATTCATGTACATAACCAGTCAAATGTGAGGAAAAAAAAGTAGAAAATGAAAGTAACATTTTATTTGGTTGTCAATTCTAACACTTCAGATGTGTTTCTGTGAAGTAATTTACCTCAGGATATTTAGAGAGGTCTGCAGGCTAAATGGCTCAATAGAATTCCACCAAATTTGGGAAAATGGTAGGGATTGGTATGTAGTATGAGCTATTCTATATTTGGTGAAAGTGTCTCCAGTGGTTTTTATGTAAATTGACTTTTAACATTTTTTTTGGAGCGCTTCCCGGTGCGCGCCCCGGTACGCGTACCGGCAGCGCTACGGGAGTCCTCCATTTTGTGTTTCGGTAGATTTGAGACAGAAAATGGAGGACAAACAACGTTGGGAATGGGTATAAGGGGGCAGGGTAGGCACTCCCTGACCCCCTAGGTTTTGTGAGGGGGTGTTAGGAGGCCCATATAGACCCAAAAAAATAAATATTTTTAAATTTTTGCGGGGGGAGCGCCCGGTACGCGCACCGGGGAGCGTAGCGGGGAGCGTACTTTAGTGAAAAATAGTGAAAAAAGTTAGAAAAAGGTAATCATTTGGAGTGATCAGAGGTAGGGTAGCTCTGAAAAGAGCTTTTGGGTTCTGTGGCTGATGTAGGTACCTACAAGTAGGTACCAATGCACAGTCTTAAATTGAGGAGGAATATTCTATTCCCCTCATCTGAGAAGTGCACACCATCTCCTCTGTAGATATCTTGCATGTTGTAACGCAAGTTGTTGTTGTATATTGAACCCATTCCATAGTCTCTCATGTAAGCAGAAACAGTTTTATTCACATGTTTCCGTGCTTTCTCAAATTGTGGACAAAATTGGTTGGACCAGTTCCATTTCTATCTTTGGCATATATTGGAAAATACCAAGGCAGTTTGAGGAAAAAGTGCCATCAATTGTCCAAAGGTGTCCTTTAAAAGCATTTCCAGACCTACCCCAGTCAAAGTGCCTAAGTCATTTCCACCACAGTGAAGAATTATGAGGTTAGGGTGTGGCAAATGCAAAAAGGTTTTCACCGATGGAATCAATTGGTAACATCTCAATCCTCTCTGGCCAATCCATTTAATGTTCACATTTTGTAAATCAAGGTTGTGAAAATTTCTGGTAGCTGCATACCTTTGAGCCCAGTGGATATAGCTATGTCCAATAATCCAGACAGAATACATGGTGAGAGGAGATTCTGGTGCAGTCAGATGAAGTGTGTGGAAAAGTAAATTTTGCCATGTTCTGTGTCCCTACGCCTCATCCATCATATGTTATGTGTGCATGATTAAATATGCATATGCATTCCCCATGTCCGATTAATGACGCAATTACAGTTGTGTCCACCTCTAATATGCCAGTTTCCAGTCCTCGTGAATACTACGAATATCAGGCCTATGTAAAGCTACGTTGCCACGTTTCTCAGTGTGCACGTTATTCTATTATAAAGTTCCCGTTTCTAGGCCTCAAAAGGGCCTGGACACCAGATTCAGCTCCTGTCTCCTGAAACCTCGCTGAGGAGCGATACAGCCCCCACCTGTATCCTCGACCCTTCACTTACTTCCTGCCTCGCAGTGCCCGGCCCAGCCTGGCTCAGTCTCTGAGTCTGCCAAAAGTATGTTATAGTTCCAGTTATCAGTTCAGTCCTCCTTCTCTGCATTCCTAAGCTACTGAACTGCATCAATAGTTTCCGTCATTGTCTAGCCTTCACGTCTCCACGTTAGAGAAATACTGCATTTAATGGTCATTTAATATTCTTCATCACGCACTACATGTAGAATAATGCATGGTCCAGTCTTAGAATCAAGTTAGCCTTTCCTCTCCTAACTTCTAGTTTATATCAACATGTTCTCTAAACATCAGATACTAGATACTGCTTAGGTACATGTCGCCCTGACTCTCCAGACTTCAGTCTCTGCTCCTAGCACAGAGTTCATAGCCCCCAGTTTCTCCTAGTGATACGTCATTGCCAGTTTGCGCGCACCATCAGGTTAGAGGTCCCGGCTCCTTAGGTAGCCCCCTCCATGGTTTCCGCCCTATTCATGACATATTCTGTTACGTTTGCATCACATGTCTATGTATACGCCCTGTTACACCTCTTTTCGCCCTTATCTTTCGCGACTGCTACGCGTCACGCCTTCTGCTCCACCCACTGCTACGCCTACTGCAATGTAATGCTATGTGTTTGCGTTATGTATATATGCTCATGTATTGTTATTAAAAGTCAGCGCGCTCATCCCAGATCCAGCCCCAGCAGCTGCTGGGCCCTGCCATCCTATTCCTATGCAGGTTGTCCTGTTCCTGTCCTTATGCTGTATTAAACCTGCAAAACTCCTACTACCTCGAATCTTGACTCTTATTTATTGAGCTATCTGTTATGATATATGTCTAGTCAAAAAGAGAGGTATTATTTATTTATTTACCACATAATGGCGCCCGAACAGGGACTTGCCCTTTCCCCACGCGTCGGTGAAGCCACGCCGGCCCCCTGACCCTCTGCAGCCGTGACGGAACCATACCGTGCACCGGCAGATATTTCTGCTTCAAGTATCCCTCAGGCCCACGGAGGAGACGGAGGAGGCGGTCCAGCATCCAAACGAGACGGTGGAGGAACGCGGCGAGTCCCGACCAGAGCCTAAGCCAAGAGTCCAAGGTCCGAGGTATCCGGAGGTCCACCCGTAACTGAAGTCCGAAGTCCGTCGTCGTCGTAGCAGTCCAGTCCAGTCCGAGGCCTCCCGTTCTTGCTGCCCGGTGAGTACCATTACTGGGGTAGTATCTAGACAGGGTCAATCTAAATTGACTCTGGTCCGTGGGTTGGTGGTACACAGACTCACAAACGAAGTGTTCACCTAGGTGGATACGGGTCTTGATGCGTCCCTTTATGGGACCGGTATGTTCCGTACTGTTTCAGCAGTGCATCCAGTAAACTCTAGTCTGTTCCGTTCTCGAGAAATTCTTGTGTTTCTGTTTTTCAGTATTCCAGGTAATATTCTGTCCGAACTGTTATGTTATGATGTTGTTCAATGTATTTCCAATGTCGTGGTATGCCTGAATTGTTCTCCAAATTGTTATTGTTTCTCGTGTATTGTATTGTGTTCCGATTCAAGTTTACAATGTCTCTCTTTTCGAGATTACGTCAGCTAAAAACTAGAAAAGGTTTGTTAGAAGAAGCAGTTCCTGTTCTGCCGAGGGACAGTCCAGGTCACTTTATGTATCAGAAGCATGGCATAAGCGCCATATTGTATCTAGATTTATGGGTAGAGTATACCAAACGATTAGAAGAAAAGTATAGGTGGCCCGTATCGGGTACATGGGATGCCGAGTGCATCATGCGAGTAGAAGAAGCATTATGGAAAAAGAAAGCCAGACAGTCACAGAAAGATGCCATCGAGTTATGGCGTAAAGAATCTCATAAAAGAACCGAAAAAGAAATCAGAAAGTCAGAATTAAGTAGAGAATCCTTGGAACGAGCACAAGAAAAAGAACTAATCGAGATAGGTGAACAAGTCAAAACTGAACAATCAGACAGACAGAGGCATGCTCTTATTAGGGGTATGTATCCTCTCCTTGCCGAGGGCTTGCCAAAAGCGACCCCAGAGGCATCCAGTAATTTCCCGCCACCATTAGTTCCGACCAAGCTACGTCACAAACAGACCGCAGCTGATATTTTTATTTCGTCCTATTTGGACGACACAGTCCCAGGATATGCAAATCCTGTTCGCGCTCCGCCAGTCCCTGTAAATCAGGCACTTCCCGCTTCTCCAGACACCGGAGTACCTGTTACGGTACCCCCGGTCCAGCCCGCCATACAAGTCCAGCCTGCATTTCCATTTCCCACTCTGCCAGGACGAAGAGCCTCAGTAGACGACTCTAGTTTAGGGGCCGCAGGGGGAGGTACTCCTCAAACCCCGCCGCCACACAAGCGTTTAACGACAGCCGAATTACATGCACAAGCGTCACAGCGTACGCCCAGACATCAGACTGTAGCAGAAATAAGAAAATCCCTTGCCGAATGCGGTTATGATCCAGTCCCAGGCGAGGATAATATGGTTTTATATTCATTCCGCGTAAGAAAGGTGGCCGAGTATCTAGTCACCTTACCGAATATGAAAGAAGATCTAGACAGAATATATCGTTTCATCCGTACAGGGGATGATCCAGAAAGTATTAGCGAGGCCATGTCTCAAAGGAAAGCCGAGATCCAGCTCATGATATTAAAGTTTCTGATCAATTGTCTAATAAGAGAACAAGATTATCCGTCTAAAGATCCGGCCGAAATGAGAACCCTGACAAGGTGGAGTGATAATATAGCCGAGGGTAAGCACAAGACCGTCGGTGCTGTGGAGAGTATGTACAAGAAAATCCGTAGAGAAATAATAAAAATACACGAACAACGTAAAGCAGCACAAGTAAGCGAGAAAGAAAGTAACTCTGATACTGAAGAGGTAGAGGACGAGAATCCCGACAGAATAGCGTATGTAGGAAAATCTAGATTTCCAGATCGCCATTTACGCCTAGAACACAAGTCTATTTTTCATTCTCCAGCACCAGAACAAGGTTCACTAGAACAAGTGTTTCAAGCTACCGACCACATTCTGAAATCACGAATCGGTTACAGTGAGTTAAGTACTATGCATGAACAAGAACTAGCCCGATCAGCAGTCCGATGGATTACTGATTCTACCACTTTTCCAGACGAAATAGTGGCACAAATGTTTCTGAAACTGCCCCCAGCCGAACAACGACTGGCGGGTATGTATATGATTCAGCACCTCATTACATTGTATGAGGGTCAGCACTCTGATCCAGGCCCGTTACATGATATCCTGAACGAGTTACTCCAGTATAGATGGAAAGGTCTAGGTACCGACTTAATTAGTGTCATTCTAGAACAGCGTCACAAATATAGAACGTTTTTGAACCCGCATTTTGTTCATGCCTCACCCCCAGAAAGTAAACCATTTTACATGGAGAGACAGAATCCGTTACGAGAAGTCCACCCAGTTAAAGGAACGGGTGGCGAAATGCAGCGAGTGTTTGTATACACTCCAATAACAAAGATGGAACTCCTCGAGATGAAGAAATTAATTCCCTGTCATGACAAAGATCCAGCAGGGTTCCATAGAGAATTAAAAGACATGCTCCGTATGGGAGAATACACGTATCCAGATATAA
Organism: Lissotriton helveticus; assembly: GCF_964261635.1. Classification (NCBI taxonomy): domain Eukaryota; kingdom Metazoa; phylum Chordata; class Amphibia; order Caudata; family Salamandridae; genus Lissotriton; species Lissotriton helveticus. Next base: position 721,985 of record NW_027611959.1, read on the forward strand.
TTAAAATGTTAAAGGTTCTGCTGCCCGCAGGGGTGTATGAAAAGCTCAAGGAAAAAGAATGGGAGGTGGGAGAGAAAAAGATCGATTGGGCAGTTCTAGAAGCTGAAGATAAGGCACGAGTACCAGGTACCGGTCTTGGAGATAAATGTAAAGAATTACCGGAATTATTAATACAAGTTTTACCCAGATTATTGACAACTAGAAAAGAAGACTGGGATGCAATCTCAGCCTGTAAACAGAAGCAAGATGAGGATATTAGTGATTTTTATTCTAGATTTGAAAAATGTTTCAGCATCAACAGTGGCCTCAAGACAAGTAGTGAGTCATACCCTCACCTTTTTGTTACTAAATTAGTCGAGAATTCAAGTCCACAAATTAAAAATCGAGTTTTGAAAGTCGAAAGTACCTGGCAAGCTAATACCCCGTCCCAGATGTTGCAAATGCTTCAATACCACCAGAATAGAATCAGAGAAGAACAAGAACACGAGAGAAAACGTATGAAAGACACGAAAATGAAAGTACTAGTTGCACAATCTGTTCCTCAAGACAGTCAGAAGAGGGGTCCAAATCAAGCCAGTCATCCTGCAGCTCCCGTTAAAGGGAACTGCAATTATTGTAAACAGCCAGGTCATTTTATAAACGAGTGTGCAGTTCTGAAACACAACATAGCTACTGGTAAGACTAAAGAAAGACCACGTCCGCCTAGACAAGAACAAGTTTCACAGACTCCTCAGTCACAGAATGCACAACAGACAGTTCCAGCACCGCAGCCTATTGCTGCAACACAGCACGTTACACAGCAGATGTACCAGTATGCACAGTCTGAGTATCCAGAATACCAGCAGTATTCATGAAACAGCCTAGAGAGGGAGGTAGGCTTGCCTCTCATCGAGATACCTGTAGATCAAGAAGGTCCCTATGTTCACAGTCAAGTATTAGGGAAAGACAGAAAGTTTTTGATTGATACAGGGGCAAGTAGGACCACAATTAGTCACGCCGAAGTTCCAGGGGCTCCGCTCTCAGGCTCAAGAAATGTTTCCCTTGGATTTTCAGGAAAACCTATCGTAAATGAGATATCAAAGCCAGTTACTCTAGAAGTAGGTCCATTGTCCCGCACTACTGATCTGTTACTTACTAAGTCATGTCCAGAAAATCTATTAGGCATTAAAACACTGAAAGAGTTAGGTGCAGTTATATGCTGTTCCCCAGAGGGAATACGATTGTTCCTACGTGACTTCAAGGGTCACTATGTATTACGAGATTTTGATTCAAGACTGTCTAATGTTCCGCAGCACTTATGGGCGCAAGGTCCAACTGATGTAGGTTACATGCAAATCACACCCTATCGTGTGACTCTCAAGCCAGGTGTAGTGTTACCGCGAATCAGACAGTACAGATTGCCACCTGAGGCTGTAGCAGCCTTATCCAAAATTATTGACGAGCTTATTGCTCAAGGAGTGGTTGTAGAAACTGACTCCAATGTATGTAATTCTCCGATCATTCCAGTCATGAAACGTACTGATCCAAATGCACCCCCAGTATATCGATTAGTGATTGACCTACGAGAGCTTAATAAATGTATTATTCCGCAGTACCCAGTTGTCCCAGACATCTCTTCCCTATTAACGGCCATTGATTCCGAAGCCACGTTCTTTACTGTCATAGACCTCAAGAACGCATTTTTCAGTGTTCCTATTCATCCAGACAGCCAGTTCCTTTTCGGATTTTGTTTAAATGGAAGGAGCTATATGTTCACACGAGCTCCTCAAGGTTTCACAGAAAGTCCTAGTATTTACAGTCAAGCACTCAAGAGACAACTAGACAACATTCACATGCCAACTGACACTGCCCTGCTCCAGTATGTCGATGATCTACTGATCACAGCCCGTTCTGAACGTGCTTGCGAGCGAGCATCCCTTACAGTCTTGTATTTCCTGGCCGAGATGGGGCACAAGGTGTCCCCTTCTAAGCTTCAATTCTGTGTCCAGCAAGTGATCTACTTAGGACACTTACTGTCCAAGAGGGGTAGGCAGTTGACACCAGACCGTATCCAGTTAATAGCGAGTCTTCCTCAGCCCAAGACCCAGAAGGAGGTACGTGCTTTTATCGGCCTTACTTCTTATTGCAGACAATGGATTCCCCAGTATGCATTTCTAGCCAAACCACTGATACAGTTAACGACACAGGAGGCAGCCGTATCGACTGTCCTCCCTTGGACATCTGAACATACACTTAGTTTCAACGAGTTAAAGAAAGCCCTATGCCAAGCTCCAGTTCTAGCTACACCGAACTACAGTAAGCCTTTTACACTTTTCGTTACAGAACGCGAAGGTACAGCATTATCTGTTCTCACACAAGATCAAGCAGGACAATACAAGCCATGTGCTTATTTTTCGAGCACATTAGATCCTGTAGCCCAGGCTCTGCCTGCGTGCCTCAAGTCAGTTGCAGCCACAGCACTAGCTATCAGACAAAGTGATTCCATAGTCTTAGGACATACCTTGACAGTACAAGTTCCACATTCTGTGGAAGTTCTTTTAAATCGAACACAAACTCAGCACTTGACAATTGCACGTTTAACAGGTTATGAATTGACACTGTTCCAGCCACACATAGAAATCAGACGCTGCAACGTTCTAAATCCTGCTACACTGTTACCATCAGCTAATTCAAATCCAGCCACACATGATTGCGTGGAAGTAGTTAACATTATGACGAAGCCAAGACAAGATCTGACAGATACTCCGTTACCAGACCCCGACCTGACACTTTATGTGGATGGTTCATGTATGAGAACCAGTACAGGAGAACTAGTCGCCGCGTATGCAGTGACTACTGACACCGAAGTTATTGAAACACACCGTATTGATACCCTGTCCGCTCAAGCAGCAGAGCTAGTTGCTCTGACACAAGCCTGCATACACGCCAAGAACTTGAAAGTTAATGTTTACACAGATTCACGTTACGCATTTGGAGTTGTACACGACTTCGGAGTGCTCTGGCAGGAGAGAGGTTTCATGACTTCTCATGGAACCAAGATTCAGCATGGTCTCCTTATTCAAGCTCTGTTAGATGCCATACATTTACCGACATCTATCGCTATTATGAAGTGTAAAGCACATACGAAAGTTACTGACATTATTTCCCAAGGTAATGATCTAGCAGACCGCACAGCCAAACTTACATCACAGACTCCAGACATTCCAGTTAATCAGACACATACTCCAGATCCGACTACATGTATGACAGTTAAGGACCCTACACAAGATGTCATAGATATCCAGTTACATGCTACTCCCGAAGAAATCAAGAAATGGTCCGAACAAGGAGGGGTCCAGACAGATCAAGGATGGTTAACAAAGGGTAGAGCCACATGGTTTCTCCCCGACTCCATGGTTCAAGTCATTATTAATACCGCACATAGTCCAGCACATTTAGGAGAAAAAGCTATGTTAGACAGTATCCAGAACATTTGGTTCAACAAGCATTTACGAGCTGCAGCCAAGCAGAAAGTCCGTACCTGTATGATATGTTGTCAGTTTAATCCAGGTAAAAGTGTCCCGGTGGAACAAGGTGGATTCCAGCCCCCTGACCACCCTTTTGAAGTCCTCCAGATGGATTATATTCAGATGGAGCGATGTCGAGGTTTCAAGTATGTCCTTGTAGTTGTATGCGCTTTGTCCAGGTGGACAGAAGCATATCCAGTCCCAGATTACACAGCCGCGACCACTGCCAAGCAGTTGGTTCGTGAGTTCTTCCCTCGTTATGGACTCCCTAGAGCCGTATATTCTGACAACGGCCAGCCATTCTCATCCGAACTCATGAAACATGTTTCCCTGTTATTAGGGTACCAGTGGAAGTTTCATTGTGTACGCCATCCTGAAGCAGCCGGTCTCGTAGAGAGACATAACCAGACCCTGAAAATCCGTATTGCAAAAGTGTGTAAAGAAAAAGGTGTGGACTGGCTGGTAGCTCTGCCAGTCGCTTTATTTTATATGCGCATGGTCGCACATTCCAGATCAGGTCTGTCCCCGTATGAGGTCGTTTTCGGCCGCCCCCCAAATATGTGGGGTACTCCTAGACCCCGAAGTATTACCGATGTTTCAAGTAATATGCTGACAGATTACCTAGCTTCCTTGATGTCTGCCCTCAACTCATGTCGTTCACAGGTTGCCGCCGCATTTCCAGACAATACCGAGGTGGCACCGCATGAAATCGTTCCAGGATCCATGGTGATGGTCCGCAACTTTGACAGATCAAGTCCGCTGGAGCCTCGTTGGAAAGAGCCCCGACAGGTCCTCCTCACCACCCGTACAGCCGTGAAGTTGGAAGGACGCAAAGGCTGGGTGCACCTTTCTCATGTCAAACTTTTTAATGGACTGAAACCCGTCTTAAAGAACATTTCCCAGGATTTGAAGGATTGCCAAAATATTGTTCTCAAGGACTGTCCCGCAAAAGACATTGCTACAACCCCTCCCCTGTTAGAGAAAACTCCGCAACAGGAGTATAAACTAAAACTCCGGTCTAGTAAAATAAGTCAGTCAGTTTGATTGTCTAAGTCCTCCCCTAGGTGAAACGGTTAGACTGTTTCTGACATGTATAAAATAGACCCCCATAGTGAGAGAGTTAGTCAAAACTCAATCCAATGTATCGTTTTTCTAAGTTTCATATTATTTCTCAGCATTATGATTTCCTGCACCAGTTATGCATTTTTCCTGTATCTTCCAGTTCCTCATGTAAATAAGTCTGCTAATGCTACAGTAGAGCACACGTTTAGTGATCTGCCTCCTCATGAACTCTCTTACCGCCTCGCTATGCGAAATAACTCATTTATCCGCATGTTACATTACTCACACCAGACCAGCAATGCCACTAATTGTTGGGTGTGTGGTCGACTCCCCCCTTTCCAGACACCGAAGGGAGTTCTGCCACTTTTTCCTTATCCATTCTCACATAATGGTTCGTGTGGAGCATGGTCCACGTTAACGTCATCCTCAACAGATATGTCTTTTCTTAATAGTACATGTTTTCCAGACAAGCAAGGTCTTCCCCACAGAACAGGGTTAGATCTAGAAAATGAAGTGTATAATTTAGGTAATTATTCTTCAAATTTCATGGTCTTGAATGTTCAGTCTGATACTACTCCAGACTTACCTGCTATTTCAGTACTACCAGTCAAAGGCGAATTATGTGTCCGAAATAATGGTTCCGTACATGTAGGACATAGTGAATGTACCACTATTGTCAAGTATAGTGACAGTGGGAAATCTATTTTCAAAGCTTCACGTCATTCTTATTTTATTTGTGGTCAAACTGCATATGTTCGTCTGCCCCTCGATTGGGAGGGAACCTGTTACATTGCCTTCCTACTGCCACCAGTTTTCCTAGCCCCACCTGATTATCATAGAAATACACATCTAGTACACATTAGACATAGAAGGGAGTCCCCAATTGTCGATTATACTGAAACTGCTCTAGAACAGTATACAGATTTCAATAGAGGTTTCTTCTTCTTTATAGGACCTATCCAGAATAGTAAACTGATCCGTAGGTTAACCAGAACCCTCGAAGCTGTAGTAAATGAGACTGCCTCTGCTCTAGGTAACTTAACCGAAGAGCAATCTGCTATGAGATTTGTCGTTTTACAGAATCGTCTCGTCCTTGACGTCATATTGGCCGATAGGGGCGGGGCCTGTAGAGTCATCGGATCTAGTTGCTGCATTTTCATTCCAAATAACGCGCCGTCTGTTTATTCAGCTATAACCAGACTCCATAAAATTGCCCATCTGATACACCAAGACCCAGGCACCTGGACATGGTCCGGTTGGTTCTGGAATATAATTTCCGCATGGGGATGGAAAATATTGTCCTTCCTAGGTATTGCAGTAGCGATCATATTCAGCTGCTGCCTCTGTATACAATGTGGCCCTGCGATTTGCGGCATTTGTGCTACCTCTTGTATTCCTAGTCCCAAGTCCCGTTCTAAATCCCGTTCCAAGAAAATTCGAGACGAGCAAATGATACTGTATGAAATGATAGATGGTATCATGAAAATTGATGTTTCCTGATGGAAACGTAGTGACAAGGAGGGAATGTGGAAAAGTAAATTTTGCCATGTTCTGTGTCCCTACGCCTCATCCATCATATGTTATGTGTGCATGATTAAATATGCATATGCATTCCCCATGTCCGATTAATGACGCAATTACAGTTGTGTCCACCTCTAATATGCCAGTTTCCAGTCCTCGTGAATACTACGAATATCAGGCCTATGTAAAGCTACGTTGCCACGTTTCTCAGTGTGCACGTTATTCTATTATAAAGTTCCCGTTTCTAGGCCTCAAAAGGGCCTGGACACCAGATTCAGCTCCTGTCTCCTGAAACCTCGCTGAGGAGCGATACAGCCCCCACCTGTATCCTCGACCCTTCACTTACTTCCTGCCTCGCAGTGCCCGGCCCAGCCTGGCTCAGTCTCTGAGTCTGCCAAAAGTATGTTATAGTTCCAGTTATCAGTTCAGTCCTCCTTCTCTGCATTCCTAAGCTACTGAACTGCATCAATAGTTTCCGTCATTGTCTAGCCTTCACGTCTCCACGTTAGAGAAATACTGCATTTAATGGTCATTTAATATTCTTCATCACGCACTACATGTAGAATAATGCATGGTCCAGTCTTAGAATCAAGTTAGCCTTTCCTCTCCTAACTTCTAGTTTATATCAACATGTTCTCTAAACATCAGATACTAGATACTGCTTAGGTACATGTCGCCCTGACTCTCCAGACTTCAGTCTCTGCTCCTAGCACAGAGTTCATAGCCCCCAGTTTCTCCTAGTGATACGTCATTGCCAGTTTGCGCGCACCATCAGGTTAGAGGTCCCGGCTCCTTAGGTAGCCCCCTCCATGGTTTCCGCCCTATTCATGACATATTCTGTTACGTTTGCATCACATGTCTATGTATACGCCCTGTTACACCTCTTTTCGCCCTTATCTTTCGCGACTGCTACGCGTCACGCCTTCTGCTCCACCCACTGCTACGCCTACTGCAATGTAATGCTATGTGTTTGCGTTATGTATATATGCTCATGTATTGTTATTAAAAGTCAGCGCGCTCATCCCAGATCCAGCCCCAGCAGCTGCTGGGCCCTGCCATCCTATTCCTATGCAGGTTGTCCTGTTCCTGTCCTTATGCTGTATTAAACCTGCAAAACTCCTACTACCTCGAATCTTGACTCTTATTTATTGAGCTATCTGTTATGATATATGTCTAGTCAAAAAGAGAGGTATTATTTATTTATTTACCACAAGTGTGGGAAATAAATGGCAGTTGGAACAATAGGAGTTTGCAAAAAAAAAACTGTAGACTTTCAGTGCTCTTGAATCACAAGCAATGATTGGTAGATTGAGACAGTTGAAAACTGAAAGTTAGGGTGCATGGTTGTGTTATGTGTAAGAAGTAATATGAATGGTTAAAAAAATGTCATTTACAGAAACATTGCACCAGATAAGCTGGTGTATTCGCAGGTCAAACATCCTTGCTAAGGTGATTTGCAACATTCTAGAATAAACTTTTAAACCTGAGAGCTCAGTGAGGAGGGAGTTTCTATGGTAACAGGTAGAAAGGGCTGAGGGGGAGAAGGGTGTTGGTTTGAAAATACAGAGGGAAGAGTTTTGATTGGTTACCATGAGCAATGTGTGTGTACAATTAGAGGTTTTCTGTGCCATTAAGGTTTGCAGTGCCTGGAGAACATACCTTTTGCTCTGCTAAAGAAATATGGGTGTGTGTATCTGACACTGTGCTGAATCTCCTAAAGCATTTGTAAAGGTGAGTTATGATTCATTAAATATACATAGAGACTTGTATACTCTATGGAGAAGATTTGGAAGCAAATTGTGGTTTTTTGATGTTGCTTTGTGTCATGGTTTTTGATAATGTTTGGTAAAAAGTTTTTACTGCATAGAGGAATTGTATTTTGTAAAATTGTGAAGTTTTAATAGTGACATGGAAAGCTTGTACATAGGACCTGTGCTGTTTTTTTTAAATGTGATGTCAAAAACGATTTTGGGAAAAATGAATGGCTTTTACATTTTTTAAAAGGAATAAAGAATGTGTGCATGTTTAAAGAAATAAATTTGACTCTTTACAATTATGTTACCTGTGTTAACTCAGTGTAGCAAGCATATTGAGTTTGTTTGCATAGAGGAATTGTATTTTGTAAAATAGTGAGGTTTTAGTAATGAAATGGAATGCTTGTACATAGGAACTGTGCTGTGTTTACTAAATGTGATGTCAAAAACGATTTTGGGGAAAATGAATGGCTTTTACATTTTTCAGTATAATGTGGCGCAGAGGTTTAAAAAGTGACGCATCTACCTACATGCGTCACATTTTAAATATGGTGCAACAAGGCACATGTTTTATGCTGCCAATGCGTCACAAGAATTGACGCATCAGTAGCGCAAAACTGACGCATGGCTTTATAAATGAGGCTCATCTTTTTCTTGCACACTACTCCAGTTTAGTCCTCTCCACTGCACTCTTGAACACAAGCCTCACCTTTTGTGCTCCCCTGGACAGTGTTCATCTGATCTGCACTCTTGCTTAGGTGTCAGAATCCTATCACATGGGGAAAGCTGCATGTAAAAGCGTTTGCCTCAGTCTTATCCCTGCTGTGAGGCAGATGCTTGTACATAGGATCTGTGCTGTGTTTCCTAAATGTGATGTGAAAAACGATTTTGGGGAAAATGAATGGCTTTTAAATTTTTGAGTATAATGTGGCGTAGAGGTTTAAAAAGTGACGCATCTACCTACATGCGTCACTTTTTAAATATGGCCCAAAAAGGTACATGTTTGGGCTTTCCTGGGGAGCGTAGGTGGTGAGGCTTGTGTCTAAGAGTGCAGTGGACTAGGCTTCATGAAGCCTATGCCTGACTGCACTCTTAGACACAGGTGTCAATTTGACTCTTTACAATGATGTTACCTGTGTTAACTCAGTGTAGGAAGCATATTGAGTTTTTTTGCATAGAATAATTGTATTTTGTAAAATTGTGAAGCTCCAGGTGAAAGCGTTTGCCTCAGTCTTATGCCTGCTGTGAGGCAGGTGCAAGATTTTGATGTAACAGTGTCCTAAAAGTGACGTAGTGAAATCTCATAGATTTTACTGCGTCATTATTACGAGGCTTTTTGCGGAGAAATGACCCCTCTGTGTACATTACACTTGACAGAGGTATAATGTGGTGCAGAGGTTTAAAAAATGACGCATCTAACTACATGCGTCACTTTTTAAAATATGGTGCAACAAGGTACATGTTTTATGCTGCCAATGCGTCACAAAAATTGACGCATCAGTAGCGCAAAACTGACGGATGGCTTTATAAATGAGGCTCATCTTTTTCTTGCACACTGCTCCAGTTAAGTCCTCTCCACTGCACTCTTGAACACAAGCTTCACCTTTTGTGCTCTCCTGGACAGTCTTCATCTGATCTGCACTCCTGCTTAGGTGTCAGAATCCTATCACATGGGGAAATCTCCATGTAAAAGCGTTTGCCTCAGTCTTATCCTTGCTGTGAGGCAGATGCTTGTACATAGGATCTGTGCTGTGTTTCCTAAACGTGATGTCAAAAACGATTTTGAGGAAAATGAATGGCTTTTACATTTTTGAGTATAATGTGGCGTAGAGGTTTAAAAAGTGACGCATCTACCTACATGCGTCACTTTTTAAATATAGCCCAAAAAGGTACATGTTTGGGCTTTCCTGGGGAACGTAGGTGGTGCGGCTTGTGTCTAAGAGTGCAGTGGACTAGGCTTCATGAAGCCTATCCCCGACTGCACTCTTAGACACAGGTGTCAATTTGACTCTTTACAATGATGTTACCTCAGTTAACTCAGTGTAGGAAGCATATTGAGTTTGTTTGCATAGAGGAATTGTATTTTGTAAAATTGTGAAGCTCCATGTGAAAGTGTTTGCCTCAGTCTTATCCCTGCTGTGAGGCAGATGCAAGATTTTGATGTAACAGTGTCCTAAAAGTGACGCAGTGAAATCTCATAGATTTTACTGCGTCATTATTACGAGGCTTTTTGCGGAGAAATGACCCCTCTGTGTACATTACACTTGACAGAGGTATAATGTGGTGCAGAGGTTTCAAAAATGATGCATCTAACTACATGCGTTACTTTTCAAATATGGTGCAACAAGGCACATGTTTTATGCTGCCAATGCGTCACAAAAATTGACGCATCAGTAGCGCAAAACTGACGCATGGCTTTATAAATGAGGCTCATCTTTTTCTTGCACACTACTCCAGTTTAGTTCTCTCCACTGCACTCTTGAACACAAGCCTCACCTTTTTTGCTCCCCTGGACAGTGTTCATCTGATCTGCACTCCTGCTTAGGTGTCAGAATCCTATCACATGGGGAAAGCTCCATGTAAAAGCGTTTGCCTCAGTCTTATCCCTGCTGTGAGGCAGATGCTTGTACATAGGATCTGTGCTGTGTTTCCTAAATGTGATGTGAAAAACGATTTTGGGGAAAATGAATGGCTTTTACATTTTTGAGTATAATGTGGCGTAGAGGTTTAAAAAGCGACGCATCTACCTACATGCGTCACTTTTTAACCACTTCCATGCTAATGACAAGGCCAGCTCGTCATGCAGTACACTGGAGCTGTGCTTATGACGAGCTGACCTTTTCATGAACAATGGGTTTTCAGGATGCTCAGCGCCCAGCGGGAATTGCCTTAGCAGCCAAGGTGTTAAATATGGCCCAAAAAGGTACATGTTTGGGCTTTCCTGGGGAGCGTAGGTGATGAGGCTTGTGTCTAAGAGTACAGTGGACTAGGCTTCATGAAGCCTATCCCCGACTGCACTCTTAGACACAGGTGTCAATTTTACTCTTTACAATGATTTTACCTGTGTTAACTTAGTGTAGGAAGCATATTGAGTTTGTTTGCATAGAGGAATTGTATTTTGTAAAATTGTGAAGCTCCATGTGAAAGCGTTTGCCTCAGTCTCAGCCTGCTGTGAGGCAGGTGCAAGATTTTGATGTAACAGTGTCCTAAAAGTGACGCAGTGAAATCTCATAGATTTCACTGCGTCACTATTACGAGGCTTTTTGCGGAGAAATGACCCCTCTGTGTACATTACACTTGACAGAGGTATAATGTGGTGCAGAGGTTTAAAAAATGACGCATCTTACTACATGCGTCACTTTTTAAATATGGTGCAACAAGGCACATGTTTTATGCTGCCAATGCGTCACAAAAATTGACGCTTCAGTAGCGTAAAACTGATGCATGGCTTTATAAATGAGGCTCATCTTTTTCTTGCACACTACTCCAGTTTAGTGCTCTCCACTGCACTCTTGGACACAAGCCTCACGTTTTGTGCTCCCCTGGACAGTCTTCATGTCATCTGCACTCCTGCTTAGGTGTGATAATCGTATCACATGGGGAAAGGGTTTGCGTCAGTCTTATCCCTGCTGTGAGGCAGGTGCAAGATTTTGACGTAACAGTGTCCTAAAAGTGACGCAGTGAAATTTCATAGATTTCACTGTGTCATTATTACGAGGCTTTTTGCAGAGAAATGACCCCTCTCTGTACATTACACTTGACAGAGGTATAATGTGGTGCAAAAGGTTTTAAAAATGACGCATCTACCTACATGCGTCATTTTTTAAATATGGTGCAACAAGGCACATGTTTTATGATGCCAATGCGTCACAAAAAGTGACGCTTCAGTAGCGCAAAACTGACGCATGGCTTTATAAATGAGGATCAATTATGTCATCTGTGTTACCTGATATTAGGAAGTAGATTGTGCAGATGAGGTGAGACATGTCCAGAGGGACAGAGGAGGTGAGGTTTATGATCAAGACTGTAGTGGGAGAGAGGACTTTCCCGGGAAGCATAGGTGGTGAAGCCTGTGTGTAAGAGTGCAGTGGACTTAGACACAGGTCTCATCTTCTTTGTACCTGTGGACAGAGCTGTCTTCCACTATACTCTTCAATACAGGCCTCACCTTTTGTGCACCCCTGGAGAATCCTCACCTGATCTGTAACCCTGAATAGATCGTTTGCTTTTTGTCATTGCTTTGTTGTTTGGTAATAGTGGTCTATAATGTGCTATTTTCTTCTTTAACACAGATTGAAATCAAGATTTGAAGAATTTGAAGAATTAGCAAAGATGCCCACAAGGGAAAGGACAAGAAAACAACGTAACCGAGAAAAATCAAAAACAGCAACGCAATTACAGCACTCTTCCACAACAAATACTTCAAAAAACAGGAACCAAGCTCCTGGTAAGACAACTAAGTCTTTTATACGCAACATATGTACTGATTGACAGCATGTAGAAAAAGAGAATGAGAGACTAAATTTAAAAAGGAAGGAGAGAACCTCAAAGATTCCTACAACTGGAGCAGGAGAGAATAATATGTATAGGAATAGAAGGCAGAATCAGTTTAGAGACATTCGTAAACGAATGTTTCGCAAAAGGGTGGTTTTAAATTTGTTAAAAAACATTAGGAAAGGTAAACAGAGAGCTGCTTTTTATAAGAAAAAGAAAAGTGTAGAGAAGATTGTTGATCAGGCTTTTGAAGTTAAGAAAAATTTATTTATTTTGATAATCAATAGAATTAGGACACTTAACAAGACAATTGATGTTTTCAAATCAAACAGTAGATGGAAAAGAGTAATTAATCGTACTAATTTTTGTAAAGTTTTTTCTGGAGAATAGATGCACAGTTCAAGTTGTGAGCCATTTTTTAATGAGGAGAGTTACTTCCAGGAGAATGATTTAGTGCATGCAGTTGACACCAGTGGTCGAGCGTATGAAGTGAAAGACGGTTGTCCGATTGAAAAAGAGAAACTTGTGCCTAGAGAACCAGAAGAGGTGTTAAATGATGAAGTTTTAGGGAGACGTACTAAGGGTCCAGTGTACACTTGGAAGTGTAGTCGTATTTGTAGTGTGCGACAGGAATCAATTGTTTTGTTTTGTAATTTCTTACGTACATATAGTAAGAAAAGTCTAAAGCAGAAAGTGAAGTTGTTGCAAGACTTAGATCCTTGCAGAGTGAGAGAAAAGACAGGTTTGCAAGGCCATTCACTGGCCTGTCTTTCTAGAAAAGTCTGTCAGAGTGTTTTTCATCATTTTAGGATGTTAGCAGTGCATCATACCAAAATGAGGAAATTAGTGAGAATGTTGTATTATGCAAAAAGTCTAGCACTTAAGCTTAAACAATTAAACAGTGCTCTTTTGCATGGAACTGAGTTAGATGTGAAGAAGATTTGTGAAGAAATTGAGATTTGTTATTTTGATAAAAAAGAGTGTAGAAATTGACACAGCAATTCAAGGTAATGTGGAAGACAATGTAGAGATTTCAAGTACAGAAAAGTTTGAGCAGGAAATTACCAGGTTTAAGGTGAAATCAAGTGAAAGGCCGAATTTTACTTGTGTGTGTTGTCGACGAAGTCATTATAAGCATCAAACTAGATTAGTTGATTTATACGTAAAAAGTGAAAAGATGAATAATTATGAGTGGAAGGATTTTGCAACTTATTTGTGGGTGGAGAATTGTTTTGATTTGAGTTTTGATCAGCGTATTTGTAAATATTGTTATGATAAATTAAATCAAAACAAAATGCCTGCAGAGCTGTTCATAATAATCTGGAGTTGGTAGACATTCCCCCTGAATTGATGGATTTAAATACATATGAGTCTATTTTGATTCAACGTGTCCACCCTTTTCAGGCAATTGTTCGCATGGAGCCTAAGATAGGGAGATTGCCTCCTACAGATTTGCAAAGAGGATTAAAGGGAAGAGTTGTTTATTTGCCTCTAGATTTCAAAAAAATATTGATACAATTGGTATAGAAAAAGTAGAAGAGGAACCTTTAGTTATTCTAGTTAATGGGGTTCCGACAAATAGTAAGAAAATCTGGCAAGATTTAGTGGATGTTAGGAAAGTCAAAAAGGCAACGTTGTATAGAGTCAAAAACAATGAGTATTACAAAGATGTATCTGTTGCAGCAGAGGAAACAGCTGCAGAGGAAGACAGTGATTGTTCAGCCGGCCAAATTGAAAAAGTTGATGTGTCTAGAAGTGAAGAAATATATGAACATTATACTGTTCATCCTTTGCATTCCAAAGAAGTAATGGGGAATGCAATTGAATTGTTTCAAATGAAAGCAGCAAAAGGAAGTCCCATTAGTGTATGGGAAGAAAGTTTGGAAGCTCGTTGTTTCCCACAGCTATTTCCAACAGGTCGAGGTGGACGATATGACGATCGACCACTTCAAATTCCTGCATCTGAATATCGAACTGTAAGATTATATGCTGAAGATCCAAGGTTTCGTCAATGCATTCCCTATTTGTTTCATCTACTGTATGAAAGTGACTTGTCTGGGCTTTCTTATGCAGTAAACCATATACTGAAAAGTGGAGCACATCTGCAAAATGTTTCAGCGAGGGACTTTATGGAGAAAGTGAATCTGCAAGATAATATTTTGGAATCTCATCTAATCAATCTCATGGCATGTCAGCGTGGTACAAACGAGTATTGGTACCGTCGTCATGGGGAATTGAAATGTATGCTAAGAAACTTAGGAACTCCTACATGGTTCCTCACTCTTAGCTGTGCCGAGTATGCATGGGACGACTTACTTCAATTTCTACGAGAGGCAAATGCAAATATACAAAATATAGAATTCAAAACACCTGGAGAACTGTGTTCTTTGGATCCAGTGAATGTATGCAGATATTTCAATCATAGATTTGAAGCTATGATGTCTTTCATTACCAACAAAAAAAATCCTCCCCTTGGAGAGGTTTTGGATTTCTTTTGGAGAAAGGAGTATCAAGCGAGAGGTGCTCCTCACATACATATGTTGTTATGGATTAAAGATGCACCCAAATTTGGAACAGATTCGGATGAGACAGTGATGAGCTTCATTGAAGAGTATTCAACATGTGCTGTTCCGAAAACTACCGAAGAAAACAGTTTAAGGCAACAAGTTTTACACTTTCAATCCCCTCGTTGTGGAAAGTACTGTCGTCGAAAATTCAGAAACAAGGACAAGTTCTACACAAAATGTCGTTTCGGCTTTCCACGACCTGTGATTTCTAAAGGAAGAGTAAATAATTTGATGTCTTCTCTGCGACATACTGTGACGAGGAAATCACCAAAAAATACATGTAATTTAAAAAGAAACGAAGAGTCCAAGTACATCAACGACTACAACCCAGTGATTTTGTCCATGTGGAATGCTAAGATGGATATTCAATTCGTTGCTGACAAAGGATGAAGATTATAAAAATATTTTACAAGATGTAAGAATCGGAAAAGTAAGTCAGCAAGGGAAAGAAGCTTTGCATGGACGATTAATTTCAAATTTGTACCCAAATGAAAACATTCTTCCAGAGTATATTTTAAAGAAAATTAACGAGAAGAAATCTGGCATATGTTTGATGCCAACTCTGAAAGAATGTTCCTTGTTCAACAACAAAATGTTACAGTTAGAAAATGAAGAGATAGTGAAACTGGAAGCTACAGATAAAATAGAGCATATGGGAGCAACAATTATTTTGTCTGAAAATTTGAAATCAAAATTGGATTCATTAGAGAAGACTATATCTAAAACTGCTGGTTTTGAAAAGACTCTGAATGTGTGTTTAAATTGTCGTATCATTTTGAGAAGGAATTTAAATGTTGAAAGAGGTCTGGTAAATGGAGCAATGGGTCATGTTGTTGGATTTGTGAATTACAAAAAAAAGAGATGGAATTGAAATTTTAAAATTAAATTTGATGGCATTGATGAAATAGAACAAATTTGTCGTTGTTCAGCTAGATTTTTGCTCGTGAAAGACTTATATGTTCGCCGAAAACAGTTTCCTATTTGTTTGGCATATGCGGTGACAATTCATAAGTCTCAAGGTTTAAGTGTAGATAGCGCTTTGGTGAACATTGGAAGTTCTGTGTTTAAAGAGGGTATGGCATATGTGGCATTATCACGAGTCAGAACTTTATCAGGATTGTACTTGATTGAGTGTGATGAAACAAAGATTTGTGCAGATCTAGATTGTGTTAAAGAATACAATAGGTTAAGAAGAGAGTATGCTCCACATTAGCCTCAATATCCTCTGATTGAAAAACGTGTGGTAGGCCGAAAAAGAAGAAATGAGAGTAATTGCAGTGAGTTATCAGCAAAAAGGCAAAAAGTAGATAAAAGTGTAATTGTAAAGAGAAAGAAAAAGGATTCTGTTGAAGATGTTGTTGGATTTCAGTTTGAAAACAGTTCTGGTGTCAACTGCTATGCTAATGTAGTAGTTAATGTTGTTTTTTTTCTTCAAAATTTAGAAAACCAGATTGTCAAAAATCGGGAACAAACATTGTGCTGTTTATTGAATTCTGTGTTAGAGAAATGTAGTAGTGATAGAGCAAAAATAGAAAGTGTTTCAGAAATGAGAAATCTTGTAGACATATGTTCAGGTCAAAATCAATTTTCACAGAATATTCAGCAGGATTGTCAGGAATTTTTAATGTATATGTTTGATGTATTGCAAGATGAAGGAGTAGATATAAAAAATCTTTTTAACCTTTCTTATCAATGGCAACATGACTGTGATAACTGTGCTTCATCAAGTACTACTAGAATAGACTCTGAAAGATTTATATATTTGAGTTTACCAGACTGCAAATCAGTGCCTTTTAATAATCTAGTTAAAGCAGCAGATCACAATATGGTGTGTACCCAATGTAAGTCTGCAATGCTGTCCACATTATTTCTACAAAATTATGGTCACTATGTCATTTTAATGTTCCAACGATGTAGACCTGATGGAACTAAATTGACAACTTCTATTAAAAATTTCGTGGCTTCTCAGTTATCGATATCAGGAAGAACCTTTACAACTGTAGCTATTATTTTTCATGACGGTTCTTCTACAAAATCAGGGCATTACACATGCTATTTAAAAACTTCTAAAGGTTGGACCCAATGTAACGACACTCATTTGACTTTCAAACAACGTTTGCCTTTTGGCTTTATAAATTCATACCTAGTGTTTTTACAGCCAAAATTTAGGTAAAAGTAATTGGCCTATGAAGACGGGAGTAGTTAATAAAGGTTATTTTGCTGTTTAAAAATATATTCTGAGTAAAAGTGATCCAGGCAGTATAAAAAATTGACTTGTCATATAGGTACTGTAAGTGGATATCATAGTAATTGATATTAGTATTATACAAAATGATGAACATGAGTGAGTCAGAGATGGTTTTAGAAATACTTAAATATTGTGAAAATGTTGTAGTGCTTTCTTTCAGAACGTCGGGAAAAAGGTCATTTCAGAGTGTCTGAAAATTAATTTCAAAATATACTCATACATCTGACACTATTTGGCCAAATGGAACGGTGCAGGAATGAGTAAAGAGTCATGACTGAAAAAAAGGAGTATATGAAAATATTGAAAATATTCCAGATGTTCTTGGAGCTTTTCTTTTAGAAAGTCGATGAAATGGATTTTTAAGTGAACAGCAAAGTACTTTGCAACGAGAAAAGGACCTCCATGATATACTATTTGGCCTCAAGGAAAAGTAAGTCAATCAAAGATTAGCGTACATTTGTCATTTGTCAGTATCTAAGGTTTTTTTTAAAACACAATCTTTTAGATTGTGTTTTTTTTCCCGCTGTGATATGATGAGTAATTTGAACTCACTGTTTTAAGTGAAATTCAATATATTCTGAGAACAGCAAAAATAAACTATGTAACATGTTGTAGAAGTTATTGTATACTTTAGATTGTGTAAATTACATTGTATTCCCATTCTCTGACACTCACTTTCCTTTTTCCATCCTTTTTCAGCTCTTTTTACTCACTTATAATGTCTTTCTCTCACTCTCTGTAACCCCCGTTCCTTTACTCTACTTCTTTGACAACCCTTCATTCTCATTTCAACTGTCTGCATCCCCTCTCTCCCTTGCATAACTTTTCAGCTTTCAGTCTCTCTGCTTTACTTTCCTTTTCCGTGTTTTCCTCCTTTACTCTTTTAGTAATTCCTCTTTACTCACTCAGCAGTATTATTGCACTCTATCGCTATAAATCACCCACTCTCCCTTGCTTCCGTCTCAGTCATTATCTTTTTACTTACTACTATTTCCTGATTTAGTTTTGCTAACTCACATTGTTTTAGTATCTTTCTTACCTTCAGTTCATTTCTCTGTTCTTTTCTTCCTCTCTGTCAGTGAATCTATATGCCCTTCTCTTAGTAATTTTCTCTCCTTCTATTTCTTTTTCTCTCTTTTTGTACTTCTACCTTACTTTAATTCCCTTACTGTGTTCTTCACTCTTACTTTATTTCTAAATACACTGTTATGATTTTTAACCTCTTCATTTGTATATTTTAATTTAAAATACGCATTTTACTAATTATAACTTATTTTTTCTTCTCTCTTTCACAGATACAAAGTGTA
The DNA here is from genome assembly GCF_964261635.1 of Lissotriton helveticus. Lineage (NCBI taxonomy): Eukaryota > Metazoa > Chordata > Amphibia > Caudata > Salamandridae > Lissotriton > Lissotriton helveticus. Next base: position 740,444 of record NW_027611959.1, read on the forward strand.
GTAAAAAAATTAATTAAAGTTACATTTATTATATGGTAAGTATAACTAAAAAAATGTAGTTTGTCATCACCCTTTCCACTAAGCTCACTAACATTTTCTCAATCAACCTCACTCCTGTGTCTTTACTGTGCTTCCCTTATTCTACATGTTTACTCCCCTTTCCCTATTTTCCCTCTCATATTCAACTTCTTTCAATCCCCATTCTTTACTTCACTTACCCTCTGTTCCCTTCCTTTGCTTCTTCACTTATTCTCTTTTTCTTAATTATTTACCTTACTCCTACACATACACCTCATCCTCCTCCCAAGACATACACACACCTGTAACATACACCCCACACACACACACCACACCCACACCTCATACACAGAAAAAATCTTCCCACATACACACCTCAAACACACACACACATTCCATACACACACATACATCGAACACATATACACCCCACACTCATACACTCCTCACACATATTTCACACACCCTCACCTCCACCCACACCGAAACACCCCACACAGCCACACCCACAGACACATCTTACACACCCACACCCCGACCTACACCCACTGACTCCCTATAAGTCACACACACTGCATTAGTTATCTTTCTTTGCTGCTTCACTCAAGCTCATTCAGGTACTGTTTCCTTTACTCTCTTTGTCCTTTCTCTTTCTCACTCCCATGTCTTATCCTAATTCAATTTTTCCCCCTCTTTACTTATACTACCTGGTCTTTTCTCACTTTCTCTCATCGTTCTTCATTTATCCCGGTTCCACCACTACCCTTCATTCCCCATTTTTTACTGTCCTTTCTTTTTTTTTCAACAGCCAGTCACATTCTCCCACTATCTCTACTTTAGTGTTCTTCCTCTCTGTTCCTTTCTTTCGCTCCTTTAGTCATTTTACTTTTCTCACTTGCACCCAAGTTCACCTTCTCTATTGTTTACTATGTAATAAACAATCACTATGTGTTCATCCTGTAGCTCTCTTTCTCTTAACATTACTCTCTTTGTGTTCTTCCCTCATGCTAACTCCTTCATTAATTTTTTTTTCTATTTTTGGGGGGGCGCGCCCCGGTACGCGTACCCTAAGAAAAAATAATTGACAGATTCATTAAAAATATAGGTTTAATTTTCTATATGAAAGGTAGTTCTAAAAAGAACTGTTTTTTTTCTTCTTTTTGTTGTTTTATATTTTTTGTATTGTTTTTTGAACATTTTGTACTTTTTTTGGCTTTTTAAAACAGTTTTATATTTTTTTGTATTTTTAATGGGAAGAAACAAAGAGAAAGGGAATTGAAAATGGCTCAACTGGAGCAAAAAACAAAAAACTGAAAAAATTACTTCTTTTTTTTGGGGCAATCGTGATTGTCACCAGCAAGGACAATGAGCTTCATACTCTTTTCCCCATAGGACATAAGCTTGCCACATCCAGTACAAGTGACTTTAAAATCACCAAATCGTTCCTGGATACAAGGCATCATCTCTAATGTTTCTGGTCCTGATTGACTGGGTTCCTTTCTTTTGGAGCTGGTCCTTGAACACTGGGGGAGGTGACTGGCCAGTTCCCTGATCTCTGCACGAGAATAGTTAGCAGGATGTTTCCGGGTCATATGCCGAATCATGGTATGATTACCAAATGAATATTTTTTTTCTGGATTGCCCCTTGAGAGTTCTGCACCACAGATTTTACATGTTACCTTGGCCGCATTAACTTTTTTCTTCCCCTCTGGAAGTGAAAAAAATTCCCATACAATGTGTTCTTTTGGCTTGTATGGGTTATTTTCTTCAGGCAGCCATCTGCTCCCCTCCTCATCTTCATCTTCCTCCTCCTCCTCTTCTTCACCACCAATGTATTGTTGTGGTGGTCCTCTTGGTGGTGGTGGTGGTGGTGGTGGTACAGATGCTCCAGCTGTTGCTGCTACAGTAGCCATTTCAAAGTACAAAAGAATTGTCTCTGTAGATGAAACAGGTCTTCCTCAGTCAAAGGACAAAGTCAGAGTAAGGGAGAAAGGTGTTTTTTTTATCATTTGGAAAAAAAACTGTGCTGAACCAATCAGAAGTGTTATTTTCAGGTCACAAGACCAAGGCTTTACTCATTTGGAAACCAAAACTGTTCTGCACCAATAGAAAGTGTTATTTTCAGGTCACAAGACCCAGGCTGGTCACAAGACCCAGGCATTACTCATTTAGAAACCAAAACTGTCCTGCACCAATAGAAAGTGTTATTTTCAAGTCACATGACCGGACGCGCTTACGCTACGCGCCCCGGGGCGCGCCCGCGGGTGCGTAGCGTAAGTGCGTCAGGACGTTTCGCGATCGTATGCGATCGCGTGCTTTCGGTTGCGATTACGCTGTGCGTCATATGATGCATCATGTGTGTACGCGGTACATCACGATGTTGTTTTCGTTCGCGGCAATAGCGCTCCCGGGATGCTCCCCGGTATGCGCCCCAGGGCGCGCCGTAATATTGCGCTTACCCGTGCGTTCACCGGTACGTGCCCCGGGAGCGCCCCCGGGTTAAAAATAAAAAAAAAGATTTTTTTTTTTTTAAATATTAATACAATATAAAATTGTTTTTAAAATTTTTCACTTTCTATACCTATAAAGATTTGCTATTAAAAAACCATTGAAATTCACTGAAAAAACCATAGGTTTCACACCAGTTATAGTTAGGAATTAGCATTTAAAAAACCTATTAATTTCACTGAAAAAACCATAGGTTTCACACCAGTTATAGTTAGCTGGAAATTTTACTCGCATAAAACCATTGAAATTCTCACGTTATAGTTAGTTGGACTCACTATAACTTGCGCGTGCAATGCACTGCTGATGACGTCACACATTACATCACTCATGACATGGTCAGTGACATCACTCATGACATCACTGATGATACCATCCTTGTGACAGAGTGACAGACCTCCTTTCACTGTAATGTAACCTTTGAAACACATATTCAAAAATAGAAACTAAAATTTTCAAAAAAATGGAGATACCCATACCACTTACAACAACCAATTCAATAATTCCAGTATCTATATACATATCCACTCATTCACCAACAGTTCTATATAGTCACTCATATATATACTCACTCATCATATGTAGTGATATACCTATACATCCTGTTACACACCGACAGTCATTCAAAAGTTATAGACACACATACTCACACATGCAAATAAACTATTGAACATCCATTTATTTGCATATACAGGTATGCACATACTACCACTTTTCTTCTGAGGAAACTTACACATACTTACTCTCTTAAACAATCACTTATAGAAACACATACTAATTTAAACCGGAACTCTTACAATTCCTCACTCTCACATATACTCAACTAAATATATATTAATATTCACATATACTAGATTAAAACATATCTAGTTACTGATAAAGACACTAGTGAGACAGTCATTCACTCACTAACATACACAGATACACACTCATCCACCCATACAGTCCTGCACATATGCTGTCTTCAAAACACATACAAACAGAGAGTCAGACACTCATGCATCTATGTGCTAAGTAATACCCCCACCAAACCATACAGACAGTCATACTGATATTAAGAAAAATATCTAATAACTCATGTACATACACATGTAGCTACTCACCAACCCATGCAGCCACTTATACACAAAGTGAAACACTAATACATATATTTAAATATTTAAACATTACTCACTAATATTTATTTTTCAGAAAGACACAAATTCACTGGATGGTGTCATCAGTGATGTCATGAGTGATGTCACTGACCATGTCATGAGTGATGTAATATGTGACGTCATCAGCCGTGCATTGCATGCGCAAGTTATAGTGAGTCCAACTAACTATAACGTGCGAATTTCAATGGTTTTATGCGAGTAAAATTTCCAGCTAACTATAACTGGTGTGAAACCTATGGGGTCATTCCAGACAATATTATCCGTCTTAGTGGCATTGATTTCATAGCCGGACACTTTGCCGAAATCATGGGCCAAAGCAATCACTGATGGAAAAGCAGAGTGGAGTTCAGAGGAAAAGACGAGGACATCGTCCGCGTACAGGGCTACCTTCTTCTCCCACCCCTCATAAATAAAGGGCTTGATGTTACAATCATACCGCAACCGTTGAGCAAAAGGCTCAATATATAGGTCAAATAAGAGGGGGGAGAGAGGGCAGCCCTGGCGTGTACCACGTGTGATGTTAAATGGCTTTGACAATTCCCCGTTTACGAGCAAGGAGGCAGATGGATTCTGGTACAAAAGCCTCACAGCACGCCGAAATTTTTCCCCGATGTTAAATTTCCCCATGACCTCTGATAGGTAATTCCAATTGACCCTATCGAAAGCCTTGGTGGCGTCCAATGTGAGAACGGCCAAGGGGAGTGACTCCACAGATGCCATATCGATGGCACCTATAAGGTCGTAAGTCAGCTCATACAGCTGGCGACCCCTTACAAAACCCTTCTGATCTGAGTGCAAGATACTTGTAGCTACCGCCCCCAACCTGTTTGCCAAAACTGACGCAAAGATCTTATAGTCAGAATTTAAGATGGAAATTGGTCTGTAAGACCCACAACAGGTTGCCGGTTTTCCTGATTTCAGTATTAGGGTTATAGATGCACTGTTCCAAGAAATCGGAGGGGGCATTCCCTCTTGGAAAATCTGATTAAACAGCTGGGTAAGAAAAGGGAGAATTGTTAAGTCCAAGACCTCATAAATTTCGGACGGCAAACCATCTGGGCCGGTTGCCCTACCCTTTTTACTGCTCGAAATCGCCAGTCTAACTTCTTCCTGCGCGATAGTTGGTTCCAAAGTAACACGCTGTTCTAATGACAACGCAGGAAGAGAAACTCCCATCAACCAGTCTTCAACCTGCTTAACCTCAATACTTTTATCCTCACGGTATATTTCACAAAAAAATTCCCGAAAAGCTCCCCTGATATCTTCATCGGCAGAGTGTGTTACACTACCAGAAATAATTGAATCAATATTGTTTCTAACCTGGTCGGTCTTTGCCTTCCAGGCTAACAACTTCCCAGCCCCCTCACCATATTCAAAATGGGCTAATTTACTAGCTTCCCACCTCTCGAGAACCCGAGCATTCAAGACTGAGCCCAATTCCCCTTTTAGAGTAACTAATTTGTTTTGCCACTCCTGTAGCGTGGTAGAAGGAACATCCGGGTGCATGGCTATTTTTGCTTGCACTCTGGCCATCTAAGATTCGAAGGAAGCAACAGCTTCCCTATAGAACTTTCTCTTGTATGTAGCCTTACTTTATTGGGGTCCCTTGATGGAGGTATACCACAAGGGGATATTGTACAAGACGGTGCGTCTGCCCTCCTTTCCAGTACACTGGCTGACAGCTGCGACAATACAACTTTGGCCGCCCCCCTACATGCCTCCCTACAGGCAATGTTTACTTCTTTGTCTGCAGATATAAAGAAAGGGTTTGAAACCTCTGCAGCAAACCAGGCCGATATTAGGTGTTTCTGTGAATCTCTTGCCAATAAAATCAGTAGTCTTACTTTAAGAACAGAAACATTAGAGGATACGGTAACGGGCTTGTCCCTGTATCTGGATGAAGCAAAGGCGGATATTATTAAACTCAGGAAAGAAGACCAAGCGTTGGCGGAGAGGATGGAGACGCTCAAAAATAATGCCCGACGGAATAATATCCGCATCTTGAATATCCCGGAGGATAGTGAAGGCTCAGATATTAAGCAATTCGTCATCTTGCTGTTGAAAGAAGCATTACAATTGGATCAATCTGTGGATGAGCTAGCACTTGATATCCAACGTATTCATAGAGAGCCCTTCAGAAAGAACCCCCAAAGAACCAAGCCTAGAAAAATCTTGGTGAACTTTCACACGTATTCTCTTAAGGAAGCTATTCTTAATCTTGCCCTTAAGCAGAAATCTGTGAGTGGGAAGGGATTTAATTTCCAGATCCGATCCGATCTGTCCTGGACCACTCTTGAGAAGCAATGGGAGTTTGGGAGGAGGCTTGAGGCTTTTAGAAGCTACGGTGTGGTAGCCCAACTAGTCTTTCCCGCCGCACTGAAAGTAATGTAGCTAATGAGCTATAGCTGGCTGTGGGAAAAGACAAGGGGGCGTCAGGGTAGGTACGGTAAATGTAGCAGGCACCCTGAGAATAATGGTAAATAATGGTAAATAATGTAAATAATGGAAAATAGTGTTAGCATAACATGAAGAAGAAAAAAAAAGGGGGGGAGGGGACTCCCCTATATTATATATAAGCACTGTTATGTTGCGTAGGTATAGGTGACTATATTTGAGTATTTTTTTTGTTGATTTTTTGTGTGGGTTTTGTTTTCCGGTTACAGACGGGGCGGGAACCCAGAAAGGGGCGCTATCTTCTGGACTTTCCAGATAGATAGAGCAAGGGTTTCCCACGGGGGTGGAGGGGTAGAATGGGGCACGGGGAGGGGCTGCAAGGGAAAAAAATAAAAAAGTCCTCATTTTTGTTTGTTTCTTATTTTGGTTTTTAGTTTGCTGTTGTTGCTCGAGGGACATGTGCTTACTAGTTACTGCTGGCTGTATGAACATTGGAGGGTTTGCTTCTGTACCTTCTGTACCTTGGCTATTTGTGTTACTGGTCTGATGGGGATGGTAAGGGCTGTGGTGGGAGGTTTCCTTTGTAATGAGTAAGTTAGTGATCCTCTCCTGGAATATTAATGGCCTGCGCACCAGTCCTAGATAGAACAAGATAATGCAATATCTCCGTGATGCAGATGCGCAGATTATAATACTCCAGGAGACCCACCTTGCGGAATCTGAGATGCTCTCCATGGTTAAAAGGAACAAGTGGATTGACCTATGTATAACAATATCGCAGTCTGCACACATTAGTGGAGTGGCAATCATTATAAAAAAATCTATAAAGGCGAGACTAGTGTCCAAGTTGGTCGATCCTGGGGGTAGGTGGGCAATTGCATCTGTGATTATAGCGGGGTCCCCAATTACTATAATAGGATGCTATGGTCCAAACCAGGACGACCCGTCGGTTTTGAAAATCCTTTTTTCCCACCTGTTTTCATTTCCCGAGCCGGTTATTTTGGCAGGAGACTATAATATAGTCTTGGATCCACTTCTTGACAAGTCCCCTTCCAATAGATCTACGACCTTATCTAAAACTAGGTCTTTTTTGCTTGACAACATGAAACAGCTAGGGTATGTGGATATTTGGAGAGCAAAATCCGGGCAACAACGAGGTGTCTCATTTCGCAATTACCGATATCACCATCAGTCAAGAATCGACTACATTCTGATTAGCCAAAACTTAGTTAATTTGGTGCAAACTGTTTCCCACCTTCCGTTTCACCTATCAGACCATGCGGCCATACATCTAGAACTGGAGGGGTTCCCTAAGAGCCCTCTGAGAAATTGGTCATTTGATCGATCACTGCTTTCTTCACTACAGGTTACTAATGTTTTTAATGTGGAGGCTCAGCACTTCATGGATATTAATATTGGGACAGCTTCTCCGGGTTGTGTATGGGACTCATTTAAGGCCTTCTTAAGGGGCCTTATAACAAAAAATAGTGGCTGGTATTTTCTACAAAAGTAAGATATAAAGATGGTCCATATAAAGTAGAAGAAATAGCATTCTATACAATTACTGCAACTTTTTCTTTATGTCTATTCCACCTATCTAATTCACATTTCTCTAAAATGAGCTTTTTTCATCTTGTCTTACTCCAGGTTTCTCAACGTTCAGGTTGGGCATAATTTATTCTTATTACTCATTTTGCAATTTATTCCAAAACAGTAACGTAATTCACAAAGTCCTTGAGGCAGTTTCTCATAACACAAGGTATATATTGAATCTTTTCCTCAACTGGTTTGAAAAGGTTCTTCAAAACCTTCGTAGGCCGTTTGTAAAGGTTCCCTAGCAATGTGTATGTCTTAGTGGTGTCAAGGTTTTTTAGTCTAGTCAAACAACAAAACAAAGACAAAACACAGAATCAGTGTATAGTATTTCAAAAAAAGCCTTCTTTTGTGCTGTTTATGAATTTGGCTTAGAAGTTGAAACCATAATTATGTATGTTTAGCTGTAAAGTGTAGTTATCCCCTTCATTAAATAATTAAGCAAAGTGCAAATTATAGCTATTGAATGCCAGAAATATTTGTTTTAGTCCTAGCGACATGTCTAGGCTTGGTTGGAATGGCTGTACAAACAAGCTATTCAGCCTCAGCACAGAACATGGTGTACAATTATTTCTTCATTAATTTAATTTTCTGAAGAGCAACCTGTATCCGGCCTCAATGTACTTCCACTATAAAAAGTGCAATTTTCCTTCATGGATGGTTTATTATGAGCCTTTTTCAGCGGCAGGAGGAAGCTGTGCTCTGGGCTGTTGCCTTTTATTCAGAGACGGACACAGTATGTTAAATTAATTTCTTTATTCTGTACTGGACTTTCTGTCTCTCCTGCTCCCATTCTTTCCCTCGTCTCCAATTGCTCCTCCTATCTCCTCCCCTCTGCCTTTTCCTCCGCTTCCTTCTGCCTGCCCCCCCTCTTCCATCCTCGGCTCGCCCTGCATGGTCCTAGTGTTGTGCTAGGTACCATGCATGGTGACATTACATTTCCCCCCTTCTTAAAGTGTTCAGTGTTCACACCTGTTCACAGTTCTTCAATGAGCCGAGTGGGTCACTGAATGGTTCTGCTGGGTTGCACTTCTTGAAGTTTTACACATTTTTTGTGATTCTTTTGTCTTCAGACTCAGCAGTGACTAGTCCCTTTATGACTTGTTACACATAGGGGGTTGTCACAGTATCGGCTGTTTTGTCTTTTGTTCTCGTCGGGCTAGCACCTAGTCTCCTTTCTGGATATCGAAAGTTCTGGCATTCCGGCGAGCATCTGCATATTCTTTCCTTTTTGTTTTCTTGATCTTGTCTATTGCTACTAGCGCGGCGTCATCATATTGGTGAGAGCTTGGACACAAAGCGGTGACCATTGGCAGGTATTCTGGTATGCGGTGTCCTTCCCAGCATCAGGGTAGGTTATTTGTGGAATTATGGGGCGTGGTCCAACATGCTCGTAACACTTTGTGCAGGGCAGTTGAACGCCTCCCTTGGTCAGTTCTGCTTGCTGTGGGGTCTTCTTTAGTGTGGCCATAAACCTCTCTGCCATCTCACTGGCTTGAAGCCACAAGGAGGTGATCTTCCGGTGTCAATCAATCAATCAAGGCATTTGTAGAGCGCACTACTTACCCGGAGGGTCTCAAGGCGCTTGGGGGGGGGGGGGGGTGCTGCTACTGCTCGAACAGCCAGGTCTTGAGCTTCTTCCTGAAGGAGAGGTGGTCTTGGGTCAGGCGCAGGTCGGTCGGGAGGGAGTTCCAGGTCTTGGCGGCCAGGTAGGAGAAGGACCTTCCTCCTGTTGTCGTTCTTCGGATGCGGGGGACGGCGGCGAGGGCGTGACTGGCTGATCGGAGATGGCGCTTGGGAGCGTAGAAGTTGATGCGGTTGTTGAGGTAGCTCGGGCCTTGATCGTGCAGGGCTTTGTGTGCGTGGGTGAGGAGACGGAAGGTGATTCTTTTGTTGACGGGGAGCCAATGCAGGTTTCTCAGATGTCCGGAGATGTGGCTGTGTCGTGGGATGTCGAGGATGAGTCTGGCTGAGGTGTTCTGGATCCGCTGGAGTCTCTTCTGGAGCTTGGCGGTGGTTCCGGCGTAGAGGGCGTTGCCGTAGTCCAGTCGGCTGGTGACGAGGGCCTGGGTGACGGTCTTCCTGGTTTCGGTGGGGATCCACCGGAAGATCTTCCGCAGCATGCGCAGGATGTTGAAGCATGACGAGGAGACGGCGTTGACTTGTCTGGTCATGGAGAGGGCGGAGTCCAGGATGAAGCCCAGGTTGCGTGCCTGGTCTGTCGGTTTGGGTGCGGTGCCCAGGGCGGGGGGCCACCAGGAGTCGTCCCAGGCGGAGGGCGAGGAGCCCAGGATGAGGACCTCCGTCTTGTCGGAGTTCAGTTTCAGGCGGCTGGTCGTCATCCACTCGGCTACGTTTTTCATCCCTTCGTGAAGGTCGGCTCTGGCGGCGGCGGGGTCGTTGGTCAGGGAGAGGATCAGCTGGGTGTCGTCAGCGTAGGAGATGATGTTGAGGTTGTGTTGGCGTGCGATGGCTGCGAGGGGGCTCATGTAGACGTTGAAGAGGGTGGGGCTCAGCGAGGATCCTTGAGGGACGCCGCAGATGACTTCGGTGGCTTCTGACTTGTACGGTGTTAGACGGACTCTCTGTGTTCTTCCGTCGAGGAAGGAGATGATCCATTCTAGTGCCTTCTCCTGGATTCCGACGTTGCTGAGGCGCTGCACTAGGGTGCGGTGGCAGACAGTGTCGAAAGCTGCGGAGAGGTCTAGGAGGATGAGGGCCGCTGTTTCCCCGTTGTCCATCAGGGCTCCGATGTCATCGGTGGCAGCGATGAGGGCGGTCTCGGTGCTGTGGTTGGCTCGGAATCCGGACTGTGAGCGGTCGAGGGATCCATTCGTCTCGAGGAAGGCGGCCAGCTGCTTGTTGACGGTCTTCTCGATGACTTTGGCTGGAAACGGGAGGAGCGAGATGGGGCGGTAATTCTTGAGTTCGGTGGGGTCCGCTGTAGGTTTCTTGAGGAGGGCGCTGAGTTCGGCGTGCTTCCAGCTCTCCGGGAAGGTGGCGGTGTTGAAGGAGGTGTTGATGATGTCCCGCAGGTGGGGTGCGATGACAGCGTCGGCCTTGTTGAAGATGTGGTGAGGGCAGGGGTCGGTTGGAGATCCGGAGTGGATGGAGTTCATCATGCGGACGGTGTCTTCGGTGCTGATCGGCGTCCAGGCGCGGAGGGTGGTGGTGGGGGGCGGTGGTTCGGTCGTTGCGTGCGTCGGTTGAGTGCTGAAGCTGTTGTGTATGTCCTCGATCTTGTTGTGGAAGTAGGAGGCGAGGGAATTGCAGAGGTCTTGCGATGGGGTGATGTCGTTGTTTCCGGCGTTGGGGTTGGAGATCTCTTTCACGATGTTGAAGAGTTCCTTGCAGTTGTGTGCGTTGTTGTCCAACCGGTCCTTGAATGCAGTTTTCTTGGTGGCGCGGATCAGTTGGTGGTGCTTCCGGGTGGCAAGCTTGAGGGTGGTCATGTTGTCTGGTGTTGGTTCCCTTCTCCAGGCTTTCTCGAGGGCTCGGCAGTTCTTCTTGGAGCTCTTGAGTTCGTCGGTGAACCATGGGGCCTTCTTGCTGCCGGGTCTGCTGGGCGGGGTCCTCAGTGGGGCGAGTTCGTCCGCGCAGTTGCTGATCCACTTCGTGAGGTTGTCGGCGGCCTGGCTGGGGTTCGCTGAGCTGGCGGGAGGGTGCTGGCTCAGGGAAGCGGCGAGCTGGTCGGCTGTGATCTTTTTCCAGCTTCTTCGAGCAACCTGTTGATGGTGGTGGTGGATCGTCGTTCTTTTGGAGGTGAAGTGGACGCAGCTGTGGTCCGTCCAGTGGAGTCCGGTGGCGTGGCTGAAGGCGATGTCTTTGCTGGATGAGAAGACGGCGTCGAGTGTGTGTCCGGCGAGGTGGGTGGGGGTGGTCACCAGCTGCTTGAGACCAAGGTTAGCGAGGTTGTCCAGCAGGGTGATGGTGTTGCGGTCATTGTTGTTCTCCAGGTGGAAGTTGAAGTCCCCCAGGAGGATGTAGTCGGCGGAGGGGAGGGCATGCGGGCTGATGAAGTCGGCGATGTCTGAAGTTAAGGTGGCTTGCGATGTCTGCAAAGTCATGTTTATTGAATGGAGGGCCATTGTCAGCTTTCACTACTTTGGGGATTCCCAACGTGGCAAAGGTTTCATCCAAGACTGGTATGATGGTGGTCGCTCTTGTGGACAATACTTGTTGTGTAATTAAGGAATCTTGAGTACTTGTCCATTATGACGATGATGTACTTGCCGGATATTAAAGGGCCAAAGAAGTCAGTGGCTACCTATTGCCACACACTGACTGGGAGAACAAAAATCTGTAGTGGGGGCATGGTTCTTCTCGCCCTACCAGTTGACATTGAGGACAGTCCTGAAACATGGCTTCAATCTCTTGATCAAGTGAGGGGAACCAGACCCGTTCACATAGTGCTTTTTTGTTTGCCACAACGCCTCTGTGTCCTTCATGCGCCAAGCTGATGATGCCTTGTAATAGCTGTTGTGGTATGACAATCCGTTTGTCTCATAATAGTAATCCATTGTCACTGATTTTGAGTTCATCTTTGACGTGTCAAAAGGATGCCAGGTCATGTGGGTTGGCTCCTTTGTCGTTTGATGTTTCACCAAGGTGTCTCCAGGAGTTTGTTTGAATGTGATGCTTTATGTTTTGAAGCGTAGCATATTTGTCTGTAGCTCCTGTGATCACTTCCAGCTGGACGGCCAGTCATCTTGCTCGATGGATGTCTAAGTGAATGTATTCTTCAGCCAGAGAGTGTCTCGTTTGTGATGTGGTCCTGGGGTGCCTTGACATGTAGTCAGCTGGATTTTCCACTTTCCCTGGCTTGTGAACAATGGTATATGTGTATTCTTGAAGGTGAATGCCCCAGCGCTCAATCTGAGGTGGCATTTTCGCTCGTGGATTTCCAAATATTGTTATGAGTTCTTGATGGTCCCTGATTAAGACGAAGTGCTTCCCATTGATAAAGATGTGGAAATGTTCACATGCCCAGACAACTGTCACGCTTTCTTTCTCTAGCTGTGAGTATGCTTTCTCAGTGTTCTTTAGGCTGCGTCTGGCATACGCTATGATGTGTCGTTGATCGCCTTCATCTTCAAATTGAGCCAAGATGGCTCTAAGCCCTACCAGGCTGGCATCTATGGTGATTTGAGTTTTTCTGCGAGGATTGAAATATGCTAGGTTGATGGCAGAACCCACAGCTGTCTTGATTTTGTTGAACGCCTGCTCACATTTTGCTAACCATTGAAAAGCTTGGCCTTGTTTTGTGGGTTCACGCAGGGGATAGCTAATGATGGCATAATCCTTTATGTATTGTGCACAATAGCTGGCCGTGCCTAGAAAAGACTGTATGTCACTGGTGTCTCGTGGACAAGGGGTGTCAGCTAGGGCAGTCACCTTTTTAGGGTCAGGTTGAATTCCTTCGGTGGAGAAAATGTGGCCATAGAATTTCAGTGTGGATTTTTGAAACTCATATTTGTCTCGATTAAGTGTGAGGTTGGCTTCTAGGAGAGTGTGCGCACAAGAGGAGTTAGGTCCTTTATAGGGGCTGAGGGAGGGCTGGACCCTTTTATATATCAAAACACACAAAGAAGTGCCCCCGTCTCACATTAGTTGTGTAAAGATTTTTTCAAAGACCAAATAAACAATTTAATTAGATCTGGTCTGGTATATTTATTTATACCTTTTACTCCTGTATTTTTCCAAAAAAGAACAATTTTACAATGGCAGAGAAAGAAAACTCTCTCAAAATATTCTTACGATCATATTCAATCAATAACTTACATAAAACATTACAAAACGTATATATCACAATAACGTAACATTACATCCAACCAACAATTCAAATTACAATTCATCAACTTTACAACACAATAGAGCTTTTCATGATCACAATTTCTACAAAAAAGAGATAAATTCATTCATAACAAGAGCAAAGTATATTGTCACTTATTCTAAAGACACTAGATGTACTGATTGGCTCTTGATTGAGTTGCCAACGCGTTTCAGGTTCGGGTCATTAGTCCCCCAACCCTCATCAGGGCTCTGCTAGTCATCTGTTTAGGATGCAAAAAATTTATAGTTTTATTGACAACCTATTCGCCTCTTCTCTAAAACATACCGTTTGGGCAGGTTGTATATGTACCTGTATCTTTCTGTGTTGTTGCTCACTGGCGGCTCCTATTTGTGGATGCACTCCTTACTTCCGGGTTCGGACGGTGCACCTTTCTTTTAAATTTAACGAAGTCTAAAAATCAACAAAGTGTTGTTTGTGCTTTTTACAGAATACTCTCATTATTATAGAAAGCTACTAAAGTTAGCTGAAGAACACATACCTTCGTATGTACGGGATGGTGCTCTTGTTATGAATGAATTAATCTCTTTTTTGTAGAAATTGTGATCATGAAAAGCTCTATTGTGTTGTAAAGTTGATGAATTGTAATTTGAATTGTTGGTTGGATGTAATGTTACGTTATTGTGATATATACGTTTTGTAATGTTTTATGTAAGTTATTGATTGAATATGATCGTAAGAATATTTTGAGAGAGTTTTCTTTCTCTGCCATTGTAAAATTGTTCTTTTTTGAAAAAATACAGGAGTACAAGGTATAAATAAATATACCGGACCAGATCTAATTAAATTGTTTATTTGGTCTTTGAAAAAATCTTTACACATCTAATGTGAGACGGGGGCACTTCTTTGTGTGTTTTTCTAGGAGAGTGTGGCACACTCGATCCAGAGCTTTGTCATGTTCCTTGAGGGTATCACCAAACACCAGGATGTCATCACTGTAGTTGAATGAGTTAGGAATGTGATGAATGACTCACCTTATTGCTTCTTGGAATATTTCTGCGGCTGACGAAATGCCAAAGTTGAGGCGTTTGTATTGTAAGAGGGCTTGATGAGTTGAGAATGTGGTGATGTAGCGGGATTTCTCGTGAAGTTCGAGCTGATGGTAGCCTTTGTTCAAATCCAGTTTGGAAAAGACTTTCGCACCATTTAGCCGGGTGATCATGTCGGTAATGTGGGGCCCTGGATGTCGTTCTCGTTCTATGGCTGTATTTGGAGCTCTCATGTCCACGCAGAGATGCATTTTGTTAGTTGACCCCTGTTTGGGTAATACCACCACTGGGGACACCCATGGAGTTGGTCCAGTTGACCTCTCAATGATGTTGGGTCTCAATAGGTCTTGTAACTCTTCTTCTACAGCTTGTTGAAGGTGAAACAGCACTTTCGGGTGATGTTGAGCCATGGGTGTGACTTGTTCTTTGATGTGGAGTCCGACCTTAAAGTGGGCTAATTTTCCAAGTCCGGTGAATGCTTTTGGAAACTTGCTGATAATCTCATTTTGTCATCTACTTTGTATAGTATCTCTACTAATTTCAGGCATTCCCCGGTGGGCAAGCTGCTTCAGGTCCTTCTATGACATGGATTTGAGAGTGGACCGTTCTGTCTTCGTATGTCAAGGATGTGCGAAATTGTCCTAGGCACGGTAGAGGTTCTTTGGACATCCACGTGTAGACGCGCACAGCAGCCTTCTGCAGTTTAGGTTTTGGGTTTATTTTCCTGTATTCAGTAGCACATATGTAGTTGAGGGATTTTCCTGTGACTAGTACAGATTTTGCTGGGTGGTTTCCCATTTGAATGTGTAGACTTGCATATTTCTTTCATTTGTGTGGGTCTGCTACCATGCATACATATTCATCACTTGTTTTGGGTTTGTACTAGTTCCTTGCGAGATGCTCTGCACAACAGTTCAAAGTGGTTTTCTCTCCCACAGCGACGACATTGCTGCCCCGGCAGAGAGGGAGCCTGTGTGCAGGTATTCTTTAAGCGTGGATGGAGAGCTCCGCTCCGCCCACAGACTGTGCGGAGTGTTGCCTACTCCGCGCTTCACGAATAGACGGAGTAGGCAGCACCCCACACACTCCACGACGGAGTAAAGTTAACACCAGCCCCCGCCTCCCACCCACCCTATTAACAATAGCATCAAGAAGTCGCGATGGAGGAAGAGGGTAGCCCAGGGACACCTCCGCAGCTCAGGTAATGTATTTTTAACACTTTAGATTGTGTTTTAAGCTTCTATTACTATTGTTAATAGTGCGGGTGGGAGGCAAGTGGCGCGTAGCAGAGCTATGAGAAGTGTGCAGAGATTGTTTTAACCTCCGGGGCGCTCCGCGTAGCCTCGCTACGCACGCTACGCCCATGGTTAGTATTCTTAGCCTCAGCGATAGCATTGTAGTTGCTGTTTTCGGGTGCTCCCGCTCCTGTTCGAGCTGTAGGTCAGGCTTGTAGGTTTGGAGGTTCTTCTTTGGTCAGGCTGGTGTTTTGGTTTCGCCTGAGACTAGAGTTGGCGCGCTTATTCACGTTTATCTGTTTTGCCTGCTTCCATCTTCCTGGCATGTTCTTCAGCCTGGTCATTGATTCTTGTCAGCTATTCAATGTCGTCTAGTGAGTAGTGTTTCTTCAATAAGAGACAGCGTAGCGATTCGGACTGGCATTCCCTCTATGATTCTGTGATGAAGGGCGTCTTCCGTGGTGAAGTTATCAAATTCGCAGTAACAGGCTAGGCGCTTGAGACGTGTGATGAAGTCGCCCATCAGTTCATCCTTTTCCTGTGAAGCTAGATTGAAGGTGTAGCTCTCATAGTCTAAGTTACGTTGTTGGAGAAATTTTCTGTTTAATGCGTCTCTCACATCTTGATATGAAGTAGACATGGTGGGAAGTAGTTCTTTTATGACTTGACCAATGTCTTTGCCAATCAGGTTGCGCAGGACATTGAGTTGCTGGTCGGGGTAGGTGGCTCGCGACCGCTTCATGAAATCTTTCAAGTCTTCTAACCAGCCTTGCCATCGAGGACCCATACTGCTCCCGATGTGAGAACCAGAGGTTCTAGAAGGCGTAGGAAGGATACACCTAGCATCACTGGTCCTGGCTGCACATTTGTTTTGGTATCTGGGGATAGCAACATGGCTTGGCATTGCAGGTCCGGCAGTAGGTGGTCGGGGAATGGTCTGTTAGGCTATGGCAGGGCTGGGAGCTCCCATGGTGCGTCGCCGAGGTGCAGTGTGAGAGTGTGGATGACAAGCTCCTTCTAGGGGTCAGGAGAACATCATGTGGACAGTCTTGACGTATCTGGGTGTACGGTAGGCTGCAGTTGTCCACAGAAGTATGTCTAGGCTGCCAAAAGTGGTGGTGCATGACTTAAAGATGGCCGCTATGAGCAGTAACAGGGGTTCTAACTGGATTACCTGACATCAAGATGGCCACCCGGGAGTACAAATTTGCACGAGGCTGCAGGAGGGTAGTAAGTCTGGAGAAGCAGCAAGTAGCAGGCTCACTCGGATGTGGCGGTGGGCCCATGACTGGCAAGCTGGAGTGGGTGCAGTGTGAGACAGGCAAGGGGGCAGACTCACTCTGAGGCTGCAGTGACTGTGGCAAGCACAGCTGGAGCCCAATGCAGCAAGTGTAGCAGCGCAACCAGTGCAGGGTGGGGCGTTCACGTGCTGCAGTGACGCGTAAGGAGACCAATGCAGGTGGTGCTCAGGTGGGGCTGTTTGTAGGCATGCAGCAGCGTAGGGTTGCAGCTGCTGGCTGGTGGCCCAGTGACTCAATGCAGGGCAGTAGAGACATGCCGCAGTCACCGGGATGAAACACATGGGCTGGTCATAGGGATCAACTACCTCATCGCCAGTTGTCGCATTGTACTCAGAGATAGACATAGTATGTTTAATTAATTTCTTTATTCTGTACTGGACTTTCCATCTCTCATGCTCTCCTCCTTTCCCTCCTATCCCCTTGCTCCTCCTATCTCCTCCCCTTCCTGCCTTTTCCACAGGTTCCTTCGGCCGCCTCCCTCTTCTGTTCTTAGCTCGTCCTGCATGGTCCTAGCGCTGCGCTAGGTACCATGCATGGCGACACTACACTGGCATCAGCTGCATCCAACATGCTGCACAGCAGGCTTAGAGCATGGGCATTTTGAAATGAAGAAGCAAACAGTAGAAAAGAGATTAGATTTCGATTTCCATAATGCAAAGTCTTATTGTGATTATTATTTCGTTTTTCTAACTGCTGTAAGATTTTTTGTAGGCTCATTTACAAGCCCCTTACGGCACATATGCGCCGCCTGAACGTCAGTTTTATGATGCTCGGGAGTTGCAGTGTGCAGGCCCATATCTACAAGGCCATGAAAATTCACTTTGTGTGGCTTTTCATGGCCTCATAGTTATGGAGTAAGGCAAAGCAGTGCAAGTCGCTGCCATGCCTTACTCAGAGTCAAAGAGGCATTTCATGGGCATTGCCGCGAGTGTTCCCCTGCAACACCCATGCACTTTGACACGACCCCAGATTTGCAATATCTCGTAAACCTGGGGCAGTGCCAAAATCTTGCACCTCCCTAGACCATGGGTACCGAGGAGTAATGTTAGCATTTCTCCTCGTTTTTTTCTCTTGACTTGTGCGCATTCTGCAGCACACACAGTGGCAGCTGCCACAAAATACAGGGAGGGATGGGGAATGAGGGGAAAAAATAATAATAATATTTTTTAAAAACACAGCTGCCTTGTTTGGCAACTGCTGTGTCACTCTTCGTTGCAGAATCCAGGCAGTAATGCCTTGTAAACGTATGGGTACTGCTCCAGGTCACTGCACTGCAGATCTCCCGGATTGGAACTCTAGCAAAGAGGGCTGTAGAAGAAGAGGAATTTCAACTCTGCCTTGTGAATAGGCTCAAAAGAAGGCTTCATTAGCTGGGCGAGAACCAAGTTTAGATGCCAAAGAGGAGGAGGCATGACTGGAGGGAAAACTTAGAAAAATCCCTTGAGCAACTGTTTAATGATTCTTGCCGACCATAGGGAAGGGCCTAAACACGTGCGTCTGAAGCGAGAGATTGCCACCAGATGCACCTTGATAGAGGAGTAAGCTAGTCCCGCTTTTGCTAATGTTAGAATATATAGAAGAACTTCATGTGGCTCAGACTTAAAAGGATGGAGGCCGTTCTGCTGGCACCAAATACAGAAACGTTTCCAATTCAATCTGTAAGTTTTGTTTGAGTTGGGGCTCTTGCCTGAGAGAGCACCTCTTTACATTCTGCTGAGAGATTCAAACCAAGAAATTCGTGCTGCTCAGGAGCCATGCCGAGCGCTGTAGAGACTGAGGATCTGGATGCCAGACTTGGCCCTGGGACATGGTCAGCAGCGAAGGAATCGGCTGCAAAGGAAGAGGAAGGTCCAGGGAGAGAAGGTGTATTTCTGTGAACCAAAACTGTCTGGGCCATGCAGGAGCTATCAGAATTATCCTGCATGGTTCTGCTTTGAGTTTCCTGAGAAGCCTGGGGATCAGAGGAATGGGGGGAAAAGCGTAAACAAATTCGCCTGACCAGGCCATCGAAAGCGCATTCCCCAACAATCCCGGATGGTGAAGCCTGCTTGCAGAGAACCAGCATTTCTTGTTCTCCAGAGTATCAAAGAGATCTATGGAAGGTGTGCCCCATCTGTGAAAAGCCTTCTGTAGAGTGAAGTTGTCCAGTTCCCACTCATGGCTGACCGATTTCAGTCTGCTGAGCGTGTCCGCTGTTTTGTTGAGGACACCTGGAAGATGTTCCGCTGGGAGAGATATCTCCTGCTGTATTGCCCACTACCGGATTGCTTGGGCTTCTTGTGACAACAGTCGAGATCTGGTGTCTCCTTCTCTGTTTATATAATGCATGGCCGTCGTGTTGTCTGTCCGTATAAGGATGGCCGACTGCTGTATTCGTGGAAGAAAGGCCTGCAAGGCTCGGCGAATCGCTCTGAGCTCCAGCAGATTGATATGCAACAGACGACCCTGGGGCCGTCACTGGCCACTTACATGAAGGTCTTTTAACACTGCTCCCCAGCCTTCAAGAGAGGCGTCCGTAGTGATTATGTGTGGAGCAGGGGTGAGCCTGAAAAAAAGACTCTGAGAAATGTTTTCTTTGGTCATCCACCATGATGCAGCTTCTCTCATGGCCTCGGTAACTGAGATCTTGTCGTCGAAGGATCCGTCGACTTGGCGCCACTGCAAGTCTAACTCTTCCTGGAGTGGACGCATCGGTAACCTGCAGTGAGGAATCAGGGGTATCCAGGAGGAAATGGACCCCAGAAGGGACTTGTAGATGCGAACTGAAAGTGACTGTCTTTTTAACAATCGGAAGGTCATGGACATCAGCTTCTCTTGCCTCTCAAAGGTCGGGAAAGCGTTGTTTATTGATGTGTTTAGAATGGCTCCCAGAAATCTGGCTGTTCTGGAAGGACGGAGAGAAGACTTCTGTACGTTGAGCGTTAGCCCAAAATTGGCAAACAGGCGTGTACATGCTATGACTGATTCTTGTGCTGCCTGCCTGGTAGGCGCTTTCAGTAACCAGTCGTCCAGGTAAGGGAAGACTTGAAGTTTTTGTTTTCGAAGAAAGGCTGCTACCGGAGCTAATATCTTTTTAAAGATCCGTGGAGCAGATCGAAGTGCAAAGGGAAGAACCCTAAACTGAAAATGGCTCTTGGCTACTGTGAAGCGAAGAAACCTCCTGTGAGCTGGGTGTATGGGTACGTGAAAATAAGTGTTCTCTAGATCCAAAGTGGCCCTGAAATCCCCGAGTTAAGAAGTCGAAGGATGTCTTGCAGAGAAACCTTCCGAAAGGATTGTTTGAGATAGGTGTTGAGCTCCCTCAGATTTAGGATAGGGCGCCACTTTTCTAACATCTTCCGGATCAGGAAGAACCGGGAGTAAAACCCCTTGCCCCTTTGAGAGATAGGGACCGGTACTATAGCTCCTGTGAGGAGCATTTGATGGACCTCTAACCATAGAAGACAGAGATGTTTCGATACAGTGGTGCGAGGGGATTTGGATGGCGGTGGTTGAACAAACTCCAGGGTATGGCCATAATAAATGATGTTCAATACCCAAAGGTCCGATGTTATTTGCTGCCATTTGCGGAGGAAATATGAAATTCTGCCTCCCACTGATGTCACAGGAGGAGAAGGGGCAGTAGTCAGAGCCAGCAAGCCGCTATTGGTGCTTAGAGTTGTCTCTGCCCTGGCGCCCTTGTCTTCCTCTGTTGTTCGAGTGAGAGAAAGAAGAAGAAAATTGATTCTGCCGCTGATTCTAGTTCGGCTTGTAGGATTGTGACTGAGAACCGTACGAGCAGTAACATTACTGTTGATAACCTCCCCTGTATGTAGAGTTACCTCTTCCCCTTGCTCCTCGGAATGGGAACTAAGGATTTTGCGGTTTCGTTTTTTTTTTTAATATCCTGGAGCGCATCATCTATATGCCCTCCAAAAAGCACCTCCCCATAAAAAGGCAGATCCAAGATTTTATTTTGGACTTCCGGGCGGAACCAGATAGTCCATTGCACAATCAATTATTTCTGCTGATGTTATTTTGCCCTCCTGGAGAATCTTTTTAGCTTCTTTCTCTCCTTCTTCCGACAACTGATCAAGATAGGGGGGGAGGTCGCACCACATTTGGCGATCGTATCGTCCAAGTATAGCCAAAGAATTAGCTGCTCTGACTAGCAGGCTGGACATAGATGAAAACCGGTTGCCTACATTATCAAGATGCCTGCCCTCTTTATCTGGAGGAGTGGTAAGGGAAGCTGAAGGATTTCTCGATTTACTCTGGGCGGCTTTCGAGATGACTTAGGCAGGCTGGTCAAACAGGCAGGGCTATCCTCCGGAGCCTTATATTTTTTCTACAGGCGAGGTAGAACATGGAATGAACGTGGCTGGATTTCGCATTACCTTTAAGCCTTCATCCCAGACATGGCCCACAATTGGAATTGAATGTACCGATCTCTTGTAAGGTTCCTTAAAGTCATAAAGGAAGCACTCAGATTCCACCTTGGTCATGGGCAGGTCAAATCATTTGGCGGCTCTCTCCATTAAGTTATGGAAACCCCCTATATCTACTGGGGGGGAATCAACAGGTGCCGCAGCAGGAGAAGCTGGATCTGGAATAACATAGACATCCCACTCCCCATCTGGATCTGGAATCGTGACATTGCCTTGATCATCGTCAGATGTACCATCCTGGATGGGGAGTACAACTGGTGGAACATCCTGCACTTCCAGTATTGGCTGAGGCTGTGGTAATTGCGGGGCAACGGGACAAGCAGGAGGAACAGTAGTAACAGGCACCCCCACTGGAACAGGCGGCTGTGTTGTAAACCTTTTTCTGTAATCCAACAGCATAGCTTGCTAGTCTGTCAGTAATGAGGAGGGCATTTGAACCATCTCCTGTTGGTAGTCTAGTTGATACTGTGAGGGAGGACCATACTGTTCAAAATCCTCATATTCCCCTTCAGAATCTGTGTCCTGGCATTTAACATGTAGCTGAGAAGGGCTATCAGCATACCCAACAGGTCCATCATCCTCTTCCGATTCCTCTTCTTCTAGGAGGAGTGCAGGAGGTAAAGGAGTCACCCTCCTGGGGGAAGTCATCTCTGGTGTGATTCGCCGTTTTCTTAGCAAAATAGAAATTTTTCCACCATCGACGGGACCGTCGACGATGAGGAAAGCATCGTCAACGAAGATATAGTCATCGTCGACACAGCCATTGTCGACGCAGTCGTCGTCGATATCATCGACATCCCCACAGTCCTCGTCGACATAGAAGGCATTGTCACACTCGTCGTCCACATCCTCGTCGACGTCGTCATCGTCGTTACCATCATCGACGATACAACTGCCACCGGCGTCGAACTCATCGACATAGAGCCCTGTGCCAATGCCAGTGATGAGGAAACCACCGTCGACGAGCCCGTCCACGGGGTCATCAATGAAGGAGACTGTACCTTTAGTGCTTTCGTCAACGGAGTCGATGACGGCGTTGTCGACGAGTGAGCCTTTTTTGATGATTTTACCACAGAAGTCAACGATGAAGGCTTTTTGAAGGTCTTTGGAGCCGCAGGAGGAGAAGTTGGAGGAACAGAACTGAATTTCCTTTCAAGACTTACTCCTTTTGATAGTCCTTCCCTCTCCTTTACACCTTGGTGAGGAGATTTGACAGAACTAAGCCCTTTAGACCGATCAGAGGTCTTTTTCAAGGCCTTACCAGGGCGTTTCTCAGAAGGTGAAGGAGAAGCTCTACCCCTTTTTACAGACCTTCTGGAGGAAGTCCCCGAAGATGCTTTGTCGCTGTCACTGGACACTGACTCCTTTCTTGATTTTAGCTTCTGGAGCCAGGTCAAAAGATGCCCTTCACGGTCTTGTAGAGTCTTGGTAGAGAATGTGCTGCATATCTTACAGTCTGTAGCCTTATGGTCTGGGTACAGACAGTAAATACAATCTTTGTGCTTGTCCTCAATATATAACCTCTTCTTAGCACAAGTAGTACAGGCTTTAAAGAGGGCCTTCTTCTCCTTATCCAACATTCTGAAGAAGTTGTTGAAGAAAAAACTGTTGAAAAGGTTGTAGAATTAAAGTTGTAGGAAACAACTGAGCAGAGCTCTGTGGAGACTCCCTTGCACAACGTGCAGTAGAAAATCTGAGGTTCTGAGCTTCTCTCAGGAGGGTTCTAAGGGGTGAGACTAATCTGATTGGTTGTTAATTTTTTTTGGTCTCTTTTACAAAAAGAGGTTTGTGGTATTGGGTTTCGTCAGATCTACATACTCTGCAAAAACTCTCGAACACCATAGAATAGAAGTTGGCACGGAAACTGGAAATGCAAAAGACAAGTTTATTAGGACCCCATGGGGTGGTGGTACATTCCTACAGCACCCTTTGGTAATGCAAGAAGTATCACACCGAACATCGGTGCGTGACCTCTTTTATACAGTTTTACAGCAATAAAAAGGTAGGCGGTATACTTTTGCACAGTTTAGGTACATATAAGGGCATTTTTGGAACACAGCCAACATGTGGGAGGAGTTTTGGTACCACTGGTCAGCTTGGAGAACATTCCTAAGAGGTGACCGCTCATTAATCTAAATGTTCAAGTACGCATGCGTTAGCTTGACCAGTGCTAAAAATAGCCTGTTGCCGGGCAAAGTAAATGGTCATTGGTACAGAGAAAGGACAAAAGGGCATGCTGACCACGAGACAGCATGTTCATTGAAAATGGAAGCCAGTAATACAAAATGGCGTCCACGAACATGGTCAAGCTAACAGGGAAAAGTTCGTGTAGCTGAGCTAAATGCTAACCTGATCATTGCCAAATTACGACAGACGGCCCTTTTAGCATTTAGCTGAAGCTACCTCATAATGGAAGTAATCAGGATACTCATCATCAGTATTAATCAACATGATTTTCATTATTTCTTCACTAATCATTTGCTCATTTTTGGCAATAGCTCGCTTGGACGGAATGCAGGCAGTAATACATACAGAACATAAGGTGGGGCCACATTGAATACATAAACAAAGAAAGAAGAGTATTCCAATGATCATACACAGGATAGTCAATAATTTCCAACCCCAGGTACTAAGCAAAGTCCAGAACCAATTAGAGAATGTCCATGTACCATTTTCAGGATGAATTTCAGCAGCAATTTTGTGCAATTTAGAAATGGCATCATACACAGAAGGTGAATTATCTGGGACGTACACACAACAACTACTACCGATAATACGGCATGCACCCCACGATCATCTAATACTACGTCCAGAACCATTCGGTTCTGAAGCATTACAATTCTAGTAATTTGGAGTTCCTCAGTCAAGTTCCCTAAAGCAGAGGCAGTTTCATTAGCAACAGCTTCCACAACACGTGTTAGCCGTCTTATTTTCCTGCTATTTAAGGCAGCACCAACAAAGGAAAACAGGCCTAAATTAAAATCTACATATTGCTGTAAAGAGGTGTCAGTTTGATCAATATTATCAATCTCTAATGTTCTCTTAACCCTATTCAATATAAAATCATGATATAATACAAAATCATTATGATACATTGGCGGGGCAATAAATACAGGGGGTAACACAAAAGATATATAACAAGTTCCTAGCCACCCAATGGGAAGACGGTGGTATCCTTTATTTCCACAAATAAAATAAGTATTTCGTGAAGCTACAAAGGCAATACCATTTGGTGTGTAAAATGTGAGAGTAGTATTACATTCACTTCTCCCTACCGGTATAGTACCTTTATTTCGTACACATAAATCAACTTTGGTATCAATAACTGTAATCACATGTAAACTGGACATATTTGCAATTCTTTGATTAGTGAAAATACGAGGTGTAGATACATTGTCCGGTCGATATTCTTCCCATTCAAATTTAGTTCCTTCTGCCTGTGGGTAGCCATCTCTGTCATTTTAACAAACTTTATTAAGTCGGAAAAGTAGTCCACCTTTGGTTGGCCATCTCAAGGTAAAAAAAAGAGTGTACCAAGCATTACAAGAACCATTATGAGAGAACGGAAGAGGAATAAGTGGAGTTCCTCCTTTCTTCTGATGTCCAGGCAACATTTCACATACCCAGCAGTTCGAAGTGTTCGTCATATTATGGGTATGATGTAGAATTTGAATGACGCTGTTATTTAAATAAGTCTGTCTATGTCTCTCTTCATGATAAGGCAGAGTGAAATGAGAATGTTCAGATGAGATGGGATGCCGGAACCAATCGTTCTATGATCCAGGCTATTACTGCTATTACCACTATAGTCATAACAAAAAGCACTGCACCAAGAATTCTTCTATTTCTTGTCGTAGTAGGTGCCATAGTTCAAAGAACAAAAGTTTCAAAACAAAGCTAAAAAATAAAAATGAGTGCTGAGCTCCGAGGTAGCCGCTGGTTTCTTCTCCGAGATTCAAGACGGGTGTCGCTACACTGGACAGAACTGATCCCCCCCCTTGATATTCTCGGCTTCCGTTTTCACAAACCTCAGAACGGTAACTCAACCAGTCTCGCACAAAACAACTGCTTTTCTTGGTCGTAGGTTGTATTTCGCTCCACCAGAAACTGTGTGGTCCGGGAAGGCTCCCTCCGATTCGCTAGGCGTAGTGGCTGGGCTCTTCTCTGCATCCAGGATGTCTCGATAATCAGATAGCACCGCAGGATTCACCAGGTCCGGAGAGACACGACGACAGTGAGTGGAATGTACCCACCGCTTCTTATTCGTGACTCGCACAGCTGTTCGAGTTGCCAACAACACTTGTTCAGGGCCACGCCACCTCGGTTCCAAACTGCTGGTTCTCTCGAACGAGCGGACCATTACATGATCCCCAGGACGGAGATCGTGAGCCTCTCCAATGGAATTGTCAGGGAGCGCTTCTCGAACCTGCTGATGAATAGAGAGTAAATCATTTGTTAATCGTGCCAAATAATCGTTCATCATTATACAAGGCACATCATGTACTAAGCGAGGCTTAGGGACTCCCCATATATTCATGGGCCTTCCAAACACCACTTCATAAGGTGTGAGGCCAGATCGGGAATGTGGCACTGATCTAATAGACAATAATGCCAAAGGCAAAGCGTCCGGCCATTCCAAAGACGTAGATGCCACAATCTTTGCTAGCTTTAATTTCAGAGTAGCATTATACCTCTCTACCAAACCTGCTGATTACGGGTGGAATACAGCGTGGAACTTCTGCTTAATTCCTAATCCTTTCAGGACATACTCCACTATTTTCCCAACAAAATGAGGACCATTGTCATTCCACAAAAATTTACAAACACCAAAGCGCGGGAAGTACTCTTTGAGTAACACCTTAGCTGTTGTCAATGCTGTATTATCCTTCGTGGGGTAGGCCTCGATCCATTTACTGAAGGCACACACCACCACTAAGACATACTTTAGATTATTACAACGCTCAAGCTGGATGTAATCCATTTGCAGTACTTCGAATGGTGCAGTAGGTGGAACGAACCCTCCTTTAGGAGTATAAGTCCCTTTAGCAGGATTGTACTGTAGGCATATCAGACAGGTCTGCACTACTCTCTTAGCCGTGCTGGCAATCTCAGGATGCTCCCAAACTCGTGTAAGCAATTTAGTAATTGCAAGAGCTCCAACATGTGCCAACCCATGTGTCATTTGAACCATTGCTTGTAAATAAGCGGCAGGCAATTTCCATTTCTCCATATCTTTGCTACGCCAACAACCCTCATCATCCAACACTCCCTCTGTTGCCCAGATTGCAAGTTCTGCTTCAGACGCTGATTTTTGAATATCTAATATTTCCTCTCTGACATCATGCCATCGCTCAGCCTGTGATTTCACCACATACATGGGAGAGATATTTTGTAACATGGCAGTCTCTCTCGCTATACGATCTGCAAAAGCGTTTCCTTGTCCTACTTTGTCCGTCACCTTCTTATGTGCACTACATTTGACTATCGCCACTTTCTTCGGACATAATAGTGCATTCAGGAGATCACGGACCAACTCTCCATGCATGATGTGTACTCCATGCGAGGTCAGGAACCCTCGTTCCTTCCAGAGTAGGCCGAAATCGTGCACTACTCCAAAAGCGTAACGACTATCAGTGTAGATATTCACACATAATCCAGTACTTAACTCACATGCTTTCGTTAAGGCTATCAATTCAGCTGCTTGGGCCGATTTTTGCAGTATTCGTGCTGTTTCTACCACTGTCTTAAGTGTCGTGATCGCATAGGCTGCGGAAGTCGTACCATCTGGCAACTTTACACACGATCCATCAACCCACAGTTCCCCATCTATATCTGGAAGTGGCGTATCCTGTAAATCGATACGACCCTTTGTTTGTTCTTCAGTCAGAAAAACACAATCATGATGGTCTTCCTTCTGGGTCTCAGCAACAGGATATGGCAATAAAGTAGCAGGGTTCAAAGAGGCACACCTCTTCAGTGTAATATGTGGCGCCAATAGCGTTAGCTCGTATCCTGTTAAACGAGCACTAGTTAGATGTTGCGTTTTCGTTTGGTTCAATAAAGCATCTACCGCATGGGGAACTAACACCAACAATTTGTGTGACAAAACTATTCCCTCACTCTGTCGTATAGCCACAGCTGTTGCTGCAACTGCTCGAAAACACCCAGGCAATCCTCGAGCCACAGGATCAAGTACTGCTGAGAAGTACGCACAAGGTCTCTGTTTATCTCCGTGTGTCTGCACTAAGACTGACAATGCGCACCCATCCTTCTCGTGTACATATAATGTAAAGATCTTTGTATAATCCGGTGTACCTAACACTGGTGCAGAACAAAGGGCTTGTCTCAATTGTTCAAAAGCATTCTGACATTCATCTGTCCATTCAAGGGGAATTGGTGTAGTTTTGGACAACAATGCTAACAAAGGTTTTATAATGTGTGAAAATCCTAGTATCCACTGTCTGCAAAAGGACGTTAAACCTATGAAAGCACGAACATCTTTCTGAGTGCAAGCGACTGGTGTATCTAAAATTGCTTGAATTCGGTCTGATGTCAATGCACGTCCCTCCTTAGACAAAAGATGACCGAGGTAGGTCACCTTAGGTCTACAGTATTGTAACTTCTTCCTCGAAACCTTGTGATTATTCTTGGCAAGGAAAGAAAGCAGGGAAAGAGTACTCTCCTCACATTGTTCCTGCGTGTCTGCTGCAAGTAAAATGTCATCAACATATTGAATAAGAGCCACCCCAGACTGTAAATCGAAAGAATCAAGCTGTCTTTTTAAAGCCTGGCTATAAATGCTAGGGCTTTCTGTATAGCCTTGAGGAACTCGACAAAATCTAAATGATTTGTTATTTAATGTGAAGACGAACAAATATCGGCTATCGGGATGAATGGGAATCGAGAAGAAAGCATTCTTCAAATCGATAACAGTGAATGTAGTGGCTGTCGGTGGAATCAAAGTAAGTAAGGTGGTAATGTCAGACACCACCGGATACTGAGGCGCTACTCTCTTATTAATTTCCCTCAAATCAATAATAAATTGATAGATCTTAGTGTCTGTGTCTTTCTTTAGGATCGGAAGAATTGGGCTGTTACAAACATTATAGGGGACTTCCTCCACCACCCCTGCCATAATCAAGTCATTTACGATATGCGTCAAAGCAACTTCACCTTCCCTGGAAATTTTATACTGTGGTCACGAGGCAAAGACACTCCCTCCTTTACAGTAATACGTACGGGAGGGATAATCATTTGGCCCACATCAGTATCAGAAGTAGCCCATAAAGTGCTTGGAAGAGAAGCTAACGCATCGGCCTCCTGCATGAGGCACGATCTCTCAACCTCTGGGTAGTTCTTATTCAAAATAACCCATACCCCTTCAGGGGCACAGCGTATAGTTGCTCGAAAATGTTTAAGCATATCAAGTCCCACAATATTATCTGGTGTGTTTGGTGATAACAAAAACGGGCATGGGGCAGTAAACTTATCAATGTGAAATATAAGGGGTTGAGACAATGGGCTAAGAGAAGGTGTTCCATCGAACCCTATTGATGTAATCGTTTCGCCAGACAGGGGAGCCCATGGAACCAAGTGTTTGGACAGAGCGCTACGAGTAGCTCCTGTATCGACCAGAAACTGATCAGTAGAACCCAAAACATGTGCTGATATATATGGACCCCTTTGATCGACTGGTACTTCAACCGATTCCACACCCCATCCTACGCAATCCTATGCATACGTATTATCCTGAGACTCAATAGACTCTCCCTCAGCTATCTGATACTGATTCCGTCGATCAAAAATATTATGATCAGCCTGACCACGACACCTCGCTTCAAACCTACCACGATCATTCGCCCCACCCCTCAGACCTGAATAAATATTCCGCGACCTTCCATTTCCTCGACCACGCTGATTACGCTGTTCTCGAAGCACCGGACAATCTGAAACCCAATGTCCAAACTGTTTACAGTATGCACACTGATCCTCGGAAATATCGGTACGAGCAGAAGACGCACCATACGATCCTCGTCTACCCTTGTCATTCCCTCTCGACTGCGTAGCGTAAACCTGAGCCAACATCACCTTCGTCTTTAAATCCTTTGCTTTCTTATCACTACTTTCTTTAGCCTCCAATTCCTGCCGTTCATAATACTGAGCCATAGTCAATAAAGAAGCAGGGGTTGCCGTGGTCCATGAACTTTCACTAGTTTTTAAACGTTTTGCAATCTCCGGCAGGAGATTAGCCACATACTTATCAACGAACAAATGCCTGCCCGTATCCTCTGTTAATAATTGCCCGCTGTAATCATGGAATGCTTCCTCGAAACGTGAAAAAAAAATCAGAGACCGATTCATCCGGCTTCTGTTTACAAGAAGCCAACATCGTCCAATCAATTTTCTTAGGGGGAACAAGCGTTTTTAATTTATTCAAAATAGCCACCGGGAGATCTAAAATTAATTGGCATGGCTTACATGCGGGTTCCCTATCCAAATCAGCTCGAGCTAAGTCCTTCCAATCTGCACCTAAAATCGCTCGATCATCAAACTTACGAATCGCTCTCCACATATCAAGAGGCAATATTAACCCAAAAAAAAGATCAATATCGACTAATGTCATAACACACGAAGAAATAGCACCTTCCACTCCTTCATAGAAAGCTGCTGGATTTTTGCGAGGGTCAGGCAGAGCATTCTTAAGTGTCATAACATCTGTTCTATTCCAGGGCGTATAAACCCAATTATATATAAAATAACCCTTCGCATTTACAGACGTCTTAACATCATCTGTGCCTTGCCCTTTAGGAGGGACATACAAAGGCGCAGCTTCTCGCATAGGCATAACATGAACTGCGACGCTCTTATCTGTTCCAAAGATAGGGCACTTTTTGGATACTTCCGTCGATCCAGACGCCGTCGAACCCGATGTCTTTTTCGCCGCCCGTAGTCGTAATGTCTCATCCCGTAGCTGAACCAAACACTGGAACAACTCATCCTCATCTATAATAACAAAAGTACCTTTACGTAAGTTATCACGACCAACTGATATATCCTTAGATTCTAACTCAGATGAGTATTTTCTAAACCGTTCAACAACTTCTTCTCCAAAATGTTCTAGAAAATACAATCGTTCTTTTTCAGACCACTTACGCATAAGTTCATTAATCTCTGAAATAGTAATAACATTAAGTTTACGAGCCAACCCGCGTAATTCCGCGGATCGTTCAACACTAATCCTAGTACGAGTATCCCTCTGATTATCCTCGTCTGAGTCCACATCCGGGGCCGTAGGCGAAACATACGGAGGCGGGCAACGATCTAGCAATGAAAAATCATCAGATTCATTCGTAAGGACAGGATAAAGAGGACGCCGAATAGGAAACTGACCATTAACTTGCAAATTACGTTCTCGAGTCTCCCTCTCTTTCTGTTCCTGCAATTCCTTTTCCTGCAACTGTAAAGCTTTGTCACGAGCAGCCTTTCGCTGCTCCTTGTCCGCCAAGGCTTGTTCACGCTTCATTCGTTCACGCACCGCTTTCTCCCACATACGCACACAATCAAACATATCCTGTCTAGACCTGCGCTGAAACAAACACTGCTCCACATATTGAACCTTTCGTAAATCAAACGCCCCATGTAGTGGCCATTGCAATTCATGATCAGTTTTCGTGTATTTGTGCCACAATGTACTATACATAATAGGGGGAAGGCCGAATTTTATGTACATTTCACGAGTAGGTGTCCCCTCTGGGGGAGCCGGCTGAGATTCATTTAATCGATAACTGGTACCGTTTCCAAAACAGCACATTCCGCGAAGTGTGCTTAAAACAGGCATGTCAAAATATCACGAAAACGCGATATTACATAAAATGGTACTTAATATGTTTTACACATGGTGTGCCGTTCAAACAAATACAAAGTCAGAGAAATATCTCTACATTACCTGCCTATGTGAGGTGCACTCCACTTATAACTCAAATCATATACCCAAATGTTAGCTAACTCAAACAAATCCAAAAAGCCACAGTAAGTGTCAGTAGACTACCTTACCAATCAAAAGCTTACCAAATATTCTCAAATGTCCAGGTTCCAACTGCCAAGTTCTTTAATCGAATCAGCCAAATGGGCACTGTGCGACAACCCAACCGATCAGAATCTCAGTCGAGGACCGGCGCCACCTGGAAGGTCAGGTCGGAAGGAAAGGAAGAAAACACCGTGGATGCCAAGACTCGGGTAACTCAGTGGCAGCGTACGCGTCCATGGCGAGTTTCCAATCCTTCGTCGCGACCACTCCTTCGGGCATCCGAGTCGCCGATGAGTCCCTTCGTGGTCGCCAATTTGTGGTATTGGGTTTCGTCAGATCTACATACTCTGCAAAAACTCTCGAACACCATAGAATAGAAGTTGGCACGGAAACTGGAAATGCAAAAGACACGTTTATTAGGACCCCATGGGGTGGTGGTAAATTCCTACAGCACCCTTTGCTAATGCAAGAAGTATCACACCGAACATCGGTGCGTGACCTCTTTTATACAGTTTTACAGCAATAAAAAGGTAGGCGGTATACTTTTGCACAGTTTAGGTACATATAAGGGCATTTTTGGAACACAGCCAACATGTTGGAGGAGTTTTAGTACCACTGGTCAGCTTGGAAAACATTCCTAAGAGGTGACCGCTCATTAAGCTAAATGTTCGAGTACGCATGCGTTAGCTTGACCAGTGCTAAAAGTAGCCTGTTGCCGGGCAAAGTAAATGGTCATTGGTACAGAGAAAGGACAAAAGGGCATGCTGACCACGAGGCAGCATGTTCATTGGAAATGGAAGCCAGTAATACAAAATGGCGTCCGCGAACATGGTCAAGCTAACAGGGAAAAGTTTGTGTAGCTGAGCTAAATGCTAACCTGATCATTGCCAAATTACGACAGGTGCATAGGTTGCAAAACAAGAATAGGCCTAGGTCTAGGCTCTGTTTTGGTAATGGTTTCTATTGCTATTTTATGTACCATTCACACCACAAGGAATTATACAAGCATGGGAATCTATGAAAGTCCCAATACTGGAGTAATGTGTGCTTTCAAACTTCATAGAACAGTGTGCTTCCAGGGATTTAGTGGGGTGGGGGAAAATGGATCCTTGTGTTGCTATCTTATTTGAACCCTCTGTTTCTCTCTTGAAGTATGAAGTGACCCCATTTTTGTTTCTGGTTTGTACACAGTGATTTGTACTAGGACCCAGCTGTTGTAATTGCTTACAATTTATTTATTATGTTTTATTTTTTTTATTATGTTTTGGCTCTCAAGGAGGGCCACATAAAAAGAGAAATAGACATTACATAATACAATAATAACAAATAATATGAATATATGAACTTACATAAACAATAATACAGGACAAAATACAAGAGTTATCATCTTTTAAAGTGAGCCACGGCATCATTACAGCATCCTAATAAATATTTAAGAACCCTTTAAAAAATTTAAAAATCCTACAACAAAACAATTCATTAGGAGGGCAGTAAAGTGCATGTATAAACAGTTTAGCATTTAAGATTCCCAATTGTAGACAAATAGGCTTAATCCATTTAAATCGCAAAGAACGTAAGGCAGGGCAAACAAACAAGACGTGGTTACGATCTTGAACAGCGAGATCACAAAAATTACATATCGGGGAGCTACCGTGCCATTTTGCTAGGAGTGAATTAAGTGGGAGTAGATCATGTCGTAGGAGATACCATAACCTACGCACCCCATGGGGGACATTCCACTTCAAATATTGTTGAGTCAGCTTGGGGGAGTATGTCTCCAACAAAGGTTTCCTATTATATAATTTGGGTTGGACAAGAGTATCCAATCTGTAACATAGCTCCCACGAGGCTCTTTTTAGTGAGATTTTAAGCTCAGAAGGAGAAAGTGAGAATAGGGTATCCTCATCCACCTCCAGCAGTGCTACAGCTTTCCTAAAGTTTTTTAGTAAAGAGGAAAAATCATTTAGATTACCCAGTAATTCCTTTTTAACAAGTTCTCTCAATGTACCTGGTTTTCCTCTAGCCAAGCATGCTACCCATCTTACTAATGCAACCAATGCCTGTGTCCAACAGCTGCGGAGTCCGAGTTCTAATCTGCATGAAGATGTAGAACATGCATTGTTTAGGGACATAATTTTCCTTAGCACCCGACCTTCCATTTTTTGAAGGAACCCCCAAGATTTCATTTCCACTAATTCAAGTCCGTACAGGAGAGTAGCTGGCACTTTTGCTTTAAAGACTTCCAAAAAAAGAGAGAAATGTCTCTTCCCCGTAGCATTATATAACGAGCATAACCCCCTTCCATGGGCCAAAGCTTTACGAGAGTTATGTTCGATATGAGCTGTCTCACTGAGATTAGATGATATTATTTTACCCAAGAACGGATATGTTTTAACCACGTCTAGCCTTTGCCCCCCTATAGACCACCTATAATTGCTTGATCTACATTTTCTTTTACCAAAAATGCACATGATTTTACTTTTTGACGAATTAATTTTCATATGGTGTGATACAGCAAATTCATGCAATGCAAGCAGGCGATTAGATAGACCCTTCGGAGTCAAATCCAAAATAAGAATATCGTCTGCGTACATTAGGATAGATATAGCTGATCCTCCAATCTTCGGAGCAATACCCTCACAAGATGAAATAAAAATTGGGAGGTCAGCTATATACAAAGAAAACAATATAGGTGCTAACATGCACCCTTGTTTGAGGCCGTTCTGAGAGGGAATAGATGTTGTAATACCCTCTTCCCCTCCTTGTAGTACCTTACACCATGTGTTCATGTGCAAAGAACGGACCAACGCAAGTAAATATCCTGGCATACCCAATGTCGCCAGTTTTCTCCACAGCGTTGGACGGTCCACTCTGTCAAACGCCGCGGAGAAATCTATAAATGCGGCATATAAGCCACCATCACGGATACGTACATACTTGTCACTGATCACCTGTAGCATCGTCAAATTATCAAGCGTTCCGTGATCTTCACGAAAACCAGTTTGTTCCATTGGTAAAATCTTATTAGTTTCTGCCCATTCCATAATTAACATTAATACGCACTTGGCGAAAATTTTCCCTATGGCATCTAATAACGCTATAAGGCGATAATTAGATGGCAGCTCCCGCTCCCCCTTTTTAAAGATAGGAATTAATATACTGCCCCTCCAGGAGTCAGGGACAGATCTAGTTAGAAAGCAGGCCTGAAATAAGGGGAGAAGAATCCGACTCCAAGTACAAATATCCTGCTTAATGATTGTCATAGGGAGTTCGTCTGGACCCATGGCTCCAGTAGAACGCATACTCTTTATTGCCAACACTATTATTTTTTCTGTAGGTAAATTGCACCTTTGTAGATCATTTGATTCCATCATACCAGTATCCTCCAATACTTCATTTGGGGCATATAATGCGGTTACAAATACTGTCCATACTTTTTCGCTTATGGATATAGGACGGGGAGTTATTATGGTACCACAACCTTTTCTTATTATAGACCAGAATTCTCTGGTTCGATTAAGGGTTATTGCCTCCCTCAAGCTAATCCAAAGAAGATCCTCTTTTTCTTTTTTCAGTTTCAGTCTTAATCTAACTCTTCTGCGTTTTAATAATGCTAGTATGGACTCATTTTCTACCGTTCTATTGAGATACTGGCTCCTGATAAGTGCATTTATCTCCCTATTCAGAGACAATAGTGGACTAGGTGAGAAGTGGGGTTTTTTTGGAACTCCCTTTTTCTTGGCGAATCCAATGACTTTTTTGATAAAAGTTTCAAAATGCAGGAATTCTGTTCCCTCCCACTGGTCAAGTTCTAGTAGAGTTTGAGCCAAAAGGCTTTGAACTTCCTTCATGGAGGAGGAGCCCCAAAAACATCTACCTGATCTTCGATCAATAGTAAGATCTCTATGTTTTAGGGACCAAGCATTAGTTTCGGAAGGGGTTAATGAAAGAGTCAAATTTATTATTTTATGATCACTCAATATAGAATGAGTGACCTCCATATCCTCAATCAAGTGGAATGACTCAAAATCCGTAATGGCATAGTCCAAAATAGACTCTCCCCTATACGAACCATGTGTAAAATGGGCAGGACTATCAGAGGGCATTCTGCCATTAATGATAAGCCCTTCTAGAAGGCTTAGTTCCTCCAACAGGATCTTACCTCTTTTACTAGTTTTTATATTAGAAGGCCAGGACATTTGGGGTATATTATATACTTCTTCCTTCAGTTTATCACTAAACTTAACCAGAGTAGAGTTGGATATTTTACTATTTAGATCTCCAACCAATAGTATAAAGGGGGGAGATTCAGCTTTCATTAGATTCCCTACATAGGAAAACATTCGCTTCATGACACAATTAAAACATTCCTCAGGGGGAATGTATGCGTTTAAAATGACAAACGAAGACCGCATTCCAGCATTGCCCAGGTTAGTGATAGTTACAGATTGAAAAAGATTGCTAGAATCAGAATAATGCGTGTAATGCCATTGAAAAGAGGTAGATAACAAACAAGCAATTCCTCCTTTCGCATGGCCTTTTTTTGAAGATTTTGCAGGTGCCTCTAGGACATAAAACTCATTCCCTATATAGGGTAGGGTTTTACACCAAGTCTCCTGCAAACATATTACATCAACATTTAGTTTAGATAGGAAGTCAAATTTCTCAGGGGAATTAAACATACCAGCAGCATTCCAAGAGACAATTTTTAAGTTATTGTTAAAGATGTTGGAAAAGTCTTGGGTTGTTCACACAGTTAGTAGAGAGAACCCCCGGTAGCCAGTTCCACCTCTGATTGTCTTCTATTAAAGGAACATCTGCATGTTCAGGCAATGACAAGGCCTGAGATACCATTCTTTTGCCTTTTGAGATCCAGATTTTCAGATCTTTATTACCTGAATAACCATCATTATATATAGATGCTGAATTACTTATACTATCGCTAGGGGTAGTAGAAGTGGATCTATTACAGAATGGCAGTACATCAATTCCTCTACATTGGAAAAATTCCGCTTGTTGTAGAACAAGATTAGAAATTATTTTTGAATAAAATATTACTCTCGTTCGCTGTCCAATGCTTGATTTTACAGGGAAAACCAGGTCAATATCATTCGACAAAATCAATTTTAATTTTTCAGTTTCTTTAAAGCAGTTTAGTAGCCAAGATCTATTCATTTTTACATCTTGGTCAAACAACGGAAGAAAATCCAGTATTAATGTATCTACTGTTCTCATTTCACATTTTACTGGTTGAGGAGTTGGGCCACTAATAGTATTAAGTTGGGGTCGAAAAGTACATGCAGTTGGATTTAGCACTTTTACTATTTGTGGCGGAATGTCTATCACATCAGTCAACACAGATAGAGGTTCCGGAACTAGTACCACATGAGCAGAAGACTGCTCATTTATACAGCTCTTAATAGTACTATCATCTGATATATCATTAAGTTCATCGGCCACTGCTTTATTTTTAGTTACATTCAATAGTGGATTTTCCCCGTTTCCTGGCTCCTCTCGTGCTTCAGCACATATGCTTTGGAAAATAATTTGCCTTGGTCTTTTTTTCTTATATTTACGTAATAACTTCCTATTTTTTCCTTTTATTCTTTCTTTTCTAGTTTTAGTCTGAGCCTGCACTCCATCATGACCCTTTTTTTCATTGACAAAGATTGGGAAAAGTTCATTTCCCATCGATTGCACCGTCTCTATTAGACTATCATCTTTGTCAGTGCATTTTATAGATTTACTCTCTCCAGATAGGACAGAGCTCTTCGGGGGTGGATGGGTGTCTACTTTGACAATTAATTTCGAAGGAATTTTGCCCTGCATAGGATTAGTACAATTTGACAGACCTTGAACTGCGGATTCAGTAGAAGGTAATTTAATCTTTTCTACTACAGGTTCAGCAGTCAGTACTTGGTCATTAGCACCCTTTTTCGCCAACATTTCCTTCAAAATCTCAGACACAGATGATAATATACAATCAGAACTCACAGCAAATTTACCAAGGAGCAATAATATAGATGACAATATTTGTTCAAGCGCAATCAACGATTCTGATATCGGCTTCTCATTTTTTGGATAGCTAGATTGAACAAAAGAACAAATCCCTGATATATTAAGATGAGGAGATTTCAAATCACTATTTATTAAGTAGTCATCTTGAGATTTGTTTGATGGTGTGCTACTATATAGAAGCATTCCAGATGGTGTTGCTCTAGTTGGAATTTTACTGTCCACAACCTGGGCAGAGGATTTCTTATCCATATATCGACCACAAAGTTCAAGATCAATACTAGTGGAAATGGATGTAGCAGCAAAGTCTTCACCTTCCTTTTCTCTCTCAATAAAAATATTGTGATCATGCGCCAAGAAAATACTATCCATCTTTTGAGGTGAAATAGATTGTTTTAATTCAATCGGTACACCAATGTTTGAATCAATTTCTAACTTAATTTGTGAATGGGAGTGAGGCGATAAACCAGAACTAAAAATTATTGGGTCTTTTGCAGGTTTATTTCCTGATTTTTCCCAAATGTGTTCCAGTTGCATCTGACCTTTTATTAACGCACTATTTTCTGATTTTTTCCTCAGGCGTATAGGGTCAGATATCACCTCTTCTTTATCCTTTAGTACTTTCCCAGAACGGAGTTTCTTGGTAGACATGATTAATCTTTTTTAGAATATAACCCTTCCGTGAAATTATAAAAATATAAATAGTCGGTTGCGGAAGATAGCCGAAGAGCTCACAGTAAACAGAAGATATAGATATAGTCAAGAAATCATCCGCAGATTGATGTATGTAAGTTTGCTTCAATATCAAAACAACAAAAAACAAATAAAACTATAATAACGGAGCCCAGCCCGGCCTACCTCGGCCACTGAGGGCCACAGAGGGCCCGCCCTTTGCCCGGGCTTCGCTCCGGGCGTCCCGCTCGCGTCCCGCGAGACGGGGATGATGCGCTATTTGAGCGCCTCCAGGCGCGCTGATGACGCTGTTACCGCGTCGTGCGCCGCTCAGCCTTCTGGGTAATGCAGTTCCCTCGACCGCGCTCCTCGCAGCCACCTCCTACTCCTGGATGACAATGGAGTCGGGTAGCGCTCGGCGGGAGGCGGGAGGGCAAGACAGCGGCAGGTAAGGGTGCTCCACGGGTCAGCAACAGCAACAAAAATCCAATTGGAAAGAGTCCCCCCCTCGACCGGGGTGATGCGCTATTTGAGCGCCTCCAGGCGCGCTGATGACGCTGTTACCGCGTCGTGCGCCGCTCAGCCTTCTGGGTAATGCAGTTCCCTCGACCGCGCTCCTCGCAGCCACCTCCTACTCCTGGATGACAATGGAGTCGGGTAGCGCTCGGCGGGAGGCGGGAGGGCAAGACAGCGGCAGGTAAGGGTGCTCCACGGGTCAGCAACAGCAACAAAAATCCAATTGGAAAGAGTCCCCCCCTCGACCGGGGTGATGCGCTATTTGAGCGCCTCCAGGCGCGCTGATGACGCTGTTACCGCGTCGTGCGCCGCTCAGCCTTCTGGGTAATGCAGTTCCCTCGACCGCGCTCCTCGCAGCCACCTCCTACTCCTGGATGACAATGGAGTCGGGTAGCGCTCGGCGGGAGGCGGGAGGGCAAGACAGCGGCAGGTAAGGGTGCTCCACGGGTCAGCAACAGCAACAAAAATCCAATTGGAATTGCTTACAACAGATGGCGCTAGGTTGAAGAAGATTATAATTGCTTCCCACAAACCCTGGGCTTTGTTATCTTAATATCTTGCATATTACTGTAAAAGTTGTTAGGGGCTAAGTATTAAGGATTATCTTTAAAATGTACATACAAATTATATAAATACTTGTGTGCATGGTTGGCTTTAAGTACGGGCAAGTTTACCTTGGGGTGCAACAGCAGGTACGCACACAGCACTGAGAATACACATAACAGGCCGCAGGTGAAGGCTTGGCCCACAGATGGGAGGTCACCAGAGGGACGGTCTGGAGCAGCTCCTTTTGCCGTCTGGGACCATTCATAGCTCGGATCAGGAGCAGCACTCTTTAGGTCTTGCCTGCATGAGCGCATGTGCGCTAGTGTATGCACTCTCGCTTGCAAGACATACTGTCATGAAGAAAGTGCTTGGAGCCCGCCCACTGCTCACAATCCGTGGGTTTCATTGCTATTCTCACTTGCTGTCTTCTAACTTGGCTGAGCAAACTATCTTCACTTGCTCTTCTTGCTGCTTGAGCATGGACCAAGTAATGATTGCTTCAAATTTATTATGGTCCTTTCACTGAAGGTGCTGTGATTGAGGTACTATTTTTTTAAGTTACTTTCTTCTCCCCCTTCCACCTCCCCACTCCGTGTTGCTTCTTTCGCTCCCCTTCGAGATTGCTTCTTTTTGCTGTCTGTGATGTTTCTTATTCCAACCTTCCTGCCTCTGACCATTTCTTCTACCACTCCCATCCACCCACCCTAACTGCCCCTCAGTGTTGCTTCTTAATCAATCAATCAATCAATCAATCATAACACTTGTATAGCGCACTACTCACCCGGAAGGGTCTCAAGGCGCTTGGGGGAAGGGGTCCGCTACTGCTCGAACAGCCAGGTCGGTCTTGAGTTGACTCCTGAAGGCGAGGTGGTCCTGGGTCAGCCGAAGGTGGATGTGGAGGGAGTTCCATGTCTTGGCCGCCAGGTAGGAGAAGGATCTGCCTCCGGCGGTGGCTCTTCGGATGCGTGGTACAGCGGCGAGGGCGAGGCTAGTAGACCGTAGCTGGCGGGTGGGCGTGTAGAAGGTCAGGCGGTCGTTGAGGTACTTGGGGCCCACCCCGCTATCTATGTTGATTCTTATTCCTACCACTCCCATCCACAATTCTTCATATCCTGCCTTCTTTCCACATCCCTGTTTCTTCTTCCCCTCCTACCTGCCCCATCCCTGTTTTTGTCCCTCCCACCCTGTACCTATTAATTCTCCCCCCCCCACCTGTCCCGTCTCTGTTTCTTCTTCCCCCTTCTAATAGAAAGAAGAAAAAGAGCGATATGACATAGTCAGCACCGGCCCCTTCTCAGCATGTTTCTCATGTCTTGTTCTCCATCTCCATCTGCCCCCCTGTTCACCACCACCCGACTGCCAAAGCCAATAGCTCGCCCATAGACGAGACCTATTGGCTTTGCCATTGCTTGTTCAGGTTTGTGCTGGGAGAAGAGCACATGAGTGCTGGTGCTGTGTGAACTCCTTTGCTACAAGGAGGAGGAGGTGGGGCAGCAAGTCCTGGGGCTGAGCTAGGCTTAATTGTTCAGTTCAGGCTCAATCAAGCTGTTACCCAAAGCCCCCCTCGTCACCTCTAACAGGCCCCTGTTGTGCAGACAAGTAGAGATGTGAAAAGAGAGAGATTGGCAAAATACATTTCTGTGCTGAGACAATGCAGGACACAGGTCAATGCCCGCTTTATCTGACTAGCTGTGTCAGCCCTGCCAAGTACCACAAGTTGCGTGACAATTTCTGGTCTTGCTACTATGTGGAAGCATTACCAAAAATGTATTAATCTAACACGAGATATGTGGCACTTGGCAGAGCTGGAAAGGGATAAGTTGCATATGCATATTTGACAAGATAAGATATCCAAATTTAGAGTTGGGCTGTAGATGCAGTGTCTTCAAATTGCTAAGTTTCAATACTCCAATTTATGGTAACAGTTTTTTCCTAAATCCCAACAATCATTTGTTAACACCAACAAGCACTGGAGCACTGTCCCAAATCTACTCTTATTAGAGAGAGAGAGAGATGATCATATTTCACTGACTCTGTGCTGGATTAGAGTGAAAGTGTGCGCAGTGAACATGAACTGACCTTGCACTCATGAAATTGTGTATGGATAGATATACAAAAATAAATGATTGCCTTCTAATTGCAAGATTCATATATACTAGGTCTATGTTCAACCTTCATAGATCTGACAGTGAGTTACAACACCTATATAAGCTCTGCAAAGGTCTTGCACCTTTCTCAACACACATTACGTACCAACCCTACCTGTAGCATTCAGGATCAGTGCAGGAAAGTATCAAGAGTTGATCAATTTCATGTCCAATCAATACTTTATCAGTGAAAGCAGACACAATGAAAATAGGTATATAATATTGAAGGTAAAGCTCAAGAATTGCTGTGTTATGCATGGCTTTCACTGAGAGCCACTATCCTGAACGCCAGATTTTAAATCTTGTTATTCACTGCTATAACACAGCAAGACAAACATTGGTTGCTACAATTGCTACTTCAAAAGAATTCCAGGCTGCAGTGATAGGGCTCTCTGACAGCCTGTTAGAGCAGCACCAGACAGCAGAAAACACAGCTTTGTGAGAGGAGTGAAGTGAGAAGAAAAGCACAAAGAGTAGTGGGGTGGGTAGCAGGAGGCGTACATATTTTTATAACGCTTGGGACAGGTGGGAGAGGCCATGTTGTGTATGTCTCTTCTGTCACTCCTCTGCCCCTGTGTAGCAGTTGAAAAGATGAAAGCAAGGGCAGATTAGTTTTTGGAGACATTACATAACATAAAAATATAGATGGGTAAACAGTAAATAACAGAGAGAATTTTCACTGTGGGGTGCTGACTGACTTCCTAGACAACTCAACATTGGGAAAAATGGAGGGGAGACCATGTTGGTATGGCTCTCCCGTTACTCCTCTGCCTCTACATAGCAGCAGTTGAAAAGTCAAAAGCAAGGGCATATTTTTGATGAAACTGAAAACTTTTACACAAATTTTACCACATAATAATATAGAAATACACTAAATATTAAATCTGAAAATGCATAATAAGAGTAAGGTTAGAGAAATGTACTTTTATATAATGTGCAAATGTGAAAAGTTGATGTTCATGCCTGCAGAAAATTTTCGTTTCAATAATTCTCCACCACAAGGCTTTACTATTCATGTATTCTGCTCTACCCCTTTAACCCCTTCCGCGCTCATGATGAGCTGAGCTCGTCATGAGTTGCACCGTTCGCACGCTCATGACGAGCTCAGCCCGTCATGTAACGTGGCTTTTTCAAAAACGCAGCGTGCAGCGGGAAAACCGCTAGCGCGCATGCGGTTAAGAAAGTAATGCTTTTAATAAAATAGGGATGTAAGGTTAGAATCGAACACTAGGGCTTTACTTTTTGTAAAATGTGCTGTGTCCTGGAAAATGTATTCTTTCTTTACTTACACCATAGGACTTCACTGTATTTAGATTGGTTTCTTTGCCACATATGCATATTGAACAACTGTATTAATGAAAAGAAAATGCTTGCTGTCGCTTACATTTCATGGTCTAAACAGGACATACCAGAATTTGAGCGTTTCAGTTCATAGAACAATTCATTGTTACACGGTGAGGAACCAGACAGCTAACATAGTATGCTTGCAAAAGGTTCTCATGAGAACCTTTGTAGATATAATGTTTTGTAATTTGTTGTAGCCATTACTAACTGACTTTATACTGGCGTAGGCATTTGTAATGGGATTCGAGGGCGAAGACGACGGACCATCGGAAGACCTCTAAATCTACTTGCTCTTTTCCAGAAATAATTATTTATAGGTTCTTGTTAGGGTAGAATAGTTCCTTTAGTTTAGAATAAGGACAATACTCTGAATGAAACACGCTGTTTTATTTTTCCATGCTTGTTCTAACCAATTTTATCTCTTTTTTCTGTAATCAATTTGCCACTAATTTGAATAAAAGAACAAAAAGATCAACCAATCTACTAAATGAGAGAATAAACTTTTAAAACTTCACCAACTCTCTTTATTTACTGAACATCAAATGTAATTATTGATGTCTTTTTGACGTGTAATCCTCCATTGAAAAACAGTGTGATCCATTGACGAGAAATGTGTGGAAGTTTCAGATTCACTAAGTAAGTTTAAAGTAGTATCCTTTGTGGACATTTTTGAAATATTTCCATGCTGTGACGTTTTTGGAGACTACACATAACAGAAAAATATGTATGGGTAAAAAGTGCATAACAGAGGAGATTCAACTCTGGGTGCTGAATTACATCATAGACAACGCAAGCTTTGCTTTCGCTATCTGTCTGAACCCTTCATAGTAAAAATTACAGCTATTCACTAATATCCCTTTATAATTGGTTGTGTTATATTTGCTCTCTCCGATCATCACTATTGCGGAAATTAGAGTCAATGTAAGGATGTAGCAACAGTGAGAAGCAAACATTGTGATCATTAATTAATCCAAAGCTACTATG
This sequence comes from Lissotriton helveticus, assembly GCF_964261635.1. Lineage (NCBI taxonomy): Eukaryota > Metazoa > Chordata > Amphibia > Caudata > Salamandridae > Lissotriton > Lissotriton helveticus. The sequence continues at coordinate 784,165 of NW_027611959.1, forward strand.
GCAGGGCTCTGTGAGAGCCATTCAGTGCAGAACTTGACAGCAGACAGCAGAAGCAGTTTAAAGAGGGAACAGAAGTGGGTGGAAGCAAAGAGGGTGGTGGGGGTGGTTTTGTTGGGAGGCCAAGATTTTTTTTTTTTGGTACAGGTATGAAAGGCTACATCATGTATGGCTCCTGCATATCAGTTGAAAGCAGTGATGGACGGTTTTCATGACCATATACAACATAAAACTATAGATGGGTGAAAAGTGAATAATGAGGGTGTTTTTCAGCATTGGGTTCTGAGTGACATCATAGACAGCTCGAGCTTTGGTCTCATTGTCTATTTGAAGTTGCTCAGAACCCTTTAATGAAAAACATTCCGGTAGTCACTCTTTCCCATCTATAATTGTATATGTTCATTGTCCATATGTCACAGAGCGAAAGAATTACATAGTGGATTGTAGTTTGCGTGCCAGTTCCTATCAGTACAAGTTTTATAATTACGCAGAAGCATTTTTAATACAAGATCAGAGGCCAGCATTATGCATTAGTCTATTATAGCAACCCCCGCAACACCTCATTTAAAAAAAGCATATTACCATAACAACCATTCCAGAACTAGAATCAAACATACTATTTAAATCCATAGCCAAGAATCTTTGCCCTCTTTTAAATGCTGCTCCTGCAAAGATAAGTATTTTTTCTTTGATGTGATAGTAGAGTATTTTGGGACCAATGAGTTTAAAAATATTAAGAATTAGCGTGGTCGGAAGCTTCTAAATTTTAAAAGCATCTGTGATGGATGATGTGGATTTTATTTTCATTTTAATTGACTGTAAATTTTGAAATGTGATATAATTTTATAAATTGTAATGTACCTTAAGACAGAAGCATTGCTTTTATGGAGCACTAATTTGTAGGTTTTGATATCTGAGGAGTCGCGGTGTTTTTCAAGCTGCACTTGAGATTTTGCCTACAATTGGTTTGGAGATACAAGCGTGGAATGTATGTTTGAAGGATAACGCTATATGACTGCAAAAACAAGTTCAGATTGTTCTCGCGTCAAGTCTCAAGAGTTTTGGTGGCGACTTGGAATGGTCAGACATTACTAAAAATACATGGAAACATGTAAGTGCCAGACAGTGAGCACTGGTAGTGTAACAGGTGTTTCAAGTCTCAACTGGAGGTATTTTGAAACAGTTTTGAGAACAAAAAAATTGTAGTTTTGAGCAGGAATTCTTGGAGTGGCAGTTTTAGAACGTTTTTGAGGTTGTTGTGTTTATTGGTTTGAGAAAATATCTGGGGAACCACATTGGAGTGATTTTGACATACCTGAGAGTGTAGTCAGTCAGGGGATCTTGAAGCGATTCATCCAAAGTGCGAAGAGGTCTGCCATGAAGGAAACAATTAATAGCCTGGTGATTATGGGAAGGATAGATAACTCATCAGAGGATGAGGATTGGAATGTATCTGATGAAGAGTTAACTAGGAGAGGGGAATGTCTTAGGAAAATGAAACATTTGGAAAATGTGCCGATAGATAAAAAAGAGAGAGTTAGTTTTAATGCTACTCCAGAGACTGTGGTCATTAATGATTTTCAAGAAAATAGTGCTCAAAGCGGCAAAAAAGAGCAAGGTGTTTTAAATGGCACACAAGCAAAGGTGTCCAAAGCGACACATAAAGAGATGCTTCAGATAGCAGAATTGAAGAGAAATTGGATTGGGAATTCTTTAAGGAAAAGGATTATTTTTTGATGAATGGAGAAACCTTCAACATCTAGAGATATGAGAAAAATCCTTTAGTTGAGGAGATATTCTCTCCTTATGGCATAAGACAGCCACACAGTGCAGATTCGTGGCCTCTGGAGCATGTGAAAACGTTTATTAAGGAGTGGATTGGGACAATTTGGACAATGAAGTGCGAGCAGCTTTTGAGAGGTTGGTGTCAAAGGGTGATCTGGTTCTAGGGAAATGCAAATTAAGGCCTAAATATGGCACAGAGGAAAGCTATTTTGATGAAAATAAGTCCAAAATAGGAGACAGGATGAGAGGCAGGTGAGCATGCTAAAGGTTTACTATTTGGAGAAGGTTTCATTGACAGTGTGGGGCAGTATGTATCAACTTTTACTTCCTTTAATAAGGCACAGAGTAATATGAGGAACAATTTTGGAGCCAGTGTTTTTGTCAGGGCTGGCAGACGGGAACTGCATGAATGCCAAGGATGGTCAAGGTTCCAGGACAATAATCAGACTAGAGGATACAGAAGACATTTCCAGACCTCAACAGGGATTTTCCCTAGGAGTGGAAGGTTACGAAAAAGAACAATAATTAGAGGAAAGGAATCAAGTTCTGGAGGAGTACAAGTTGAGTATGGAGATTACTTCTGACTTTTGTCTCAGAAAGGTAAAGAAGCATTTGAGACTTAGGGATATCTACAATTCTAATGAAGGAAACATTTTTACCACTTTCAGGGGATTCCATTCGGTCAGTCTTTAACACAATTGTGTTTCACCAAGGTGCTAGGACCTGTGTTGGCATATCTAAGAGAGGATTTCATCTCATAATTCATCTGGACAACATTCTTTTGATGTCCCAGCGCAGAGGGTTGTTGGTGAGTCAGTTGTTGATGGTGAGGAAGATTTTAAAGAGCTTGGGGTTTGTAATAACTGAGAAAAACCTTTAGTAGAGCCATCAAAAGTGATGGAGTTTCTTGGTTTTCATATAGACATGGTTCAATAAATAAATCATGTTTTGAGAAAATAGTTTTTGACATTAAGGGAGTTGGAAAGGATGATCATTCTATTATCATCTTTGAAACTGGCTAATTTTGCATTATCTGGTCCTACAGAGGGTGAAAAGAGATGCATAGAGGAGAGGTTTATGTAATGGAGACAGGATAAGTTTGACATTGGAGGCGGGGCAGAGTTGGAATGGTGGCAAGAGAATATGGAGTAACGTAATGGCAGAGCAGTTTTTAGTTGTGCTCGAGATTATGCCAGAGATGGATGCAAGTTGATAAGTATAGTCTAGCCAGTCAGGATACTGGCGGATGTTGGTTAGTTAGGGAGAAGGGATTGCATATAAATTGCCTGAAGCTGAAAGCAGAGTTTTATGAAATGAAAAGTTTCAGGAGTCTGTCTGGAATAAACAATACAGTTTAAAGATTTATTAACATGGAAGGAGAATTATATGGTAGATAGGAATTCAATGTTCTTGAAGTATTACAGTGATTGGAAGCTGGGTCAGAGGTATTTCTGAGAAATAGACAGAATATATGGTCCTCTGAAGATGGATTTGTTTGCGAGCCGGTTGACAGTTTAGTTCACGGATTATTACATTTGGTTGCTGGATCCCAGTGCCATATTGATAGATACTTTTCATCTAAGGTACTTGGGGAAGGAAGATTATTCTTTTCCACCTTTTGCAATGTTGCAGAGAGTTCTGGTAAAGGTAAGACAGGAGAGATGCCAGTTAGATGCGGTGACTCCTTTTTGGACTTCTCAGCCCTGTTTGGGAATTATATTGTGAGACTTCCTTCATGAGAGTGGCAAAAGAAGGTCTTCTCATAGATGGAGAAGGACAGGAATATCCTTTGGTGATGAGCAGGGTATTGAACCTTCTTGTTTGGAAGGTATCGGGAGATCAAGCAGTTTTGAAGGCCTTTCGAAAGGAGCTGCTGAACTTCTCATGAAGTCTTGGTCGCTAGGAACACAACGGGGTTATCGAGGAAAATGGAAAGTATGAGTTTGTTGTTGCATGTAAAGGAATTTGGATCCCGTCCAGGTCAGTAGGGTAAATGTGGCTATTTTTGTAATTAGGCAATATGAAATAGGCTTGAATTAGAGGACAGTTAAATGCTTTAGATCTGCAGTTGCAGCTGGACTTAAGTTGAAGGATGGAAGATTTATTGGTAGAGATGTGTAGAGGTAATGTTTTGATTTGTAGAATAATGATGAGTAAAAGGTTGAAAAGACAACCTAAGTATAAGTATGGGGTGCTGTGGAATATAAATTTGGTTTTGTGTCTCTTTGAGTCTTAGCCAGCTAATGAGTATTTAGATGAGAGAAGATTGACGCGTAAGTGATCTGCGCTTCTATGTTTAGCTACATGCAGATGTTAAGGATTTGGAAGTAGCTAGGAGGGTTTATGCCCCTTTTTTCTGAAGGACCAATTTTTTATACAAATTTGAGAAACCTGGTAGTTATGTGTGGGCAATGTATGCAAGTGTATGAGAGTAAAGTTATGGAGTTGAGACATGATGCTAATAAGCAATTATTGATTTCTTATGTCATTCTTTTTAGAGCAGTAACTTTAGCAACAACTGTGGGATGGCTGAGAAGTGTGATGAAGGAGGATTGTGTGAGTGTATCGAGTTTTGGAGCTCATTTCTTAAGAGGGGTTGTGGCTAGTAAAGCTACATGGTTGGGTGCAAGGTTGAAAGATGTGTTGAGGACAGATAACTGATCCTTCCTTTGTTAACAAAGGGACAGAAATGTCGCAGCAACAGAGAAGGTGGCATCTAGGAGACGTTTTTGGAGTGGAAGAAGAATAGACTGTATTGAAGATTTAAAAGAAGGATAGGTCCTAGGCTATGGACTTGCATAGTATGTTCGATTCTAGTTCTGGAATGGTTGTGGTAGTAATCTGTATTCTTTAAAGGAGTTGCTGCAGTAGTGGCGTTAAATGGCTAATGCATAATGCTACCCTCCGTATCTTTAATCAAATCTAGATCTACACCACACACGGTGGAGAATCACTATTTTTTTCCTATTGACAGTGTGTGCCAGTGGCCTGTTGTACTTGTGGCTTTGTACCATAGCAGGAGTTTATACAAATGTAACCATACATACTTGCAATTTCAACTTCAATGTGCATTACAAAGACAAAGGGAAGAACATCTTTTTATTTTTTCTCAAGCATTATAATGACATAATTCTGGCTTGCTTTCCATTCCCTTCCCATGTCTGTCTGGAATCATGACCAAGGCATTCAGAAAAGTCAGCCCTGAAGAAAATACATTTAGGGCTAGTGCTTGATTGCTACAAATCACAACGGCAGCCAAGCCAGCAAACTGCGAGAGCTGTTGGCACGAATATTCGGAGTAAGGGCAGAGCCAGTAAAATGTTTGGCTTATAAATCGTAAAACAAATGTCAAGTAAAAATAGGAAAGGACTCTTCAAAATTAAAGAAAGTGTATTTCCCCTAAACATGGAAGCATTACAGTGTACTATATTCGCTTATATCACTTTATTTATTTATTGTACTTATAAATCGCAACGTTCATCCCAAAGGGATATCACGGTGCAAGAAAAGCTCACTCACATTCTAAAGACATTTGTCACAAAGGCACCAGCAATTAGGACCTGAACACCCATGTTTCCAGTTTCTTCCTAAACCCCAAATGGCCATCAGTGAGGTGTAGAACTAATGGAAGTTCATTCCAGTGTATAGCTGCCTGGTATGAGAAGGAGCGCCCTCCCGCTATGACTTTCTTTATACATTCAGTTTTAGCCAGAGTGAGATTGGGAGATCTCAGTTCTTGCGGAGGGACACAAAATTCAACTTTGTCCTGCAGGATTTTGGGCCCAAGCTTGTCTAAAGATCTATGTGCATGGCACAATAGTTTAAACTTATCTCTTTGGCACATATGTAACCAATGTAGTGCCTCAAACATTCTGATGCAGAGCGAAACTCGGTTAGGCTGCTGCATTTTGGGTCACATGCAACTGTGAGAACAAGTAGTCTGCCATGCAAACATATAACGCATTCCCATAGCCCAGTCTACTAGTTATCAAGGCCTGAACAATTGGTTTTCTCCAATTGGCTGGGATCCAAATAAAAAGTCTCCTTAGTCATTTTAGCATGGCAAAAGATTTTCTGCACAGTACTTTTACTCGGTCTTGCATGGTTAGTGCATTGTCTAGCAAGATTCCCAGATTTTTCACAACCCATTTGAGTTTTGGTACAGTACATAGCGACTGGGCCCTCCGGGATGCGTCCCAAACTAGGTGTGCTCCTCCAAAGTGTAGTATCTCCGACTTGTCTGCATTTGACTTCAAACAATGATCTGTCATCGAATTTGCAGTTTCTGAGAGACAGTTGATCAGATTATCTCTATTGTCCTTATATCTTTCTCCTATTGCTAGCAGCAACTGTGTGTCCTCTGCATAAGAACAAATGTTAAAACCCCACTTCTTCCCAATCATGGCAAATGGAGGAACATACGGATTAAAGAGGGCTGGGATCAACGACGATCCCTGCGGGACTCCACAATTAATTGTTTTTGGGTTGGAAGAAAAGGAGCCCATTTGTACTCTCTGAATTCTGTTTTTCAGGAAAGAGCTAAAGTATAGAGGGGATTTGGAATAGAGTCCTTTTTCATGTTATTTTTTCATCAAGAGGCTATGAGAAACAGTGTTGAAAGCCGCAAACAAGTTAAAAAGAATTAGGGAAGCAGCTTTACCGTGGGCCACCAGTAATTTCATATTGTCCTAGACTGCTAGTAGCTGGCATACTATTCATTGCCCTAAAACCCATTTGTGAAGGATCTAAAAGATCTTTAGTCTCTAGATAATCAACAAGTTGTTTGTTAATCAATTTCTCTAGATCCTTGGACAGATATGGAAGTTGGGAAATTGGTCGATAATTTGAACGGTTAGAGACATCCAAAGCTGCTTTTTTTGCCTATGGGCATACTACAGCTTGTTTTTATGGATCCAGAACATAGCCGTTTCTATTGATTGGTTAAAAATTTGCATTAAATAAGGTCACCGAACGGGTGTTAGCCAAGAGTAGATAAAATGTGGGCACGGATCCAGTTAATATTCTGATTTGACCTCTATCATAACATTCGCTACTTGCGCTTCCATATAAGGAGCAACGTTTCCTAAGTGAGAGACTGCTGAACATTCAGAACGCCTCCTCCAGACGTTATGTTATGTTATGTTATCCGGATTTATAAAGCGCACAGATGCCCCAGCAAAGGGGCGTCCTGGCGCTAGTACAGAACAAAAAGACCGGACAAGAGGTGGAAGACACAACACAACAACAAAACTAAAGATCTAAGGGGAAGAGAAAGGTTTTAACGGCCTTCCTGAAAGCAAGAAGCTCATCAATAGCACGAATGTGGACAGGCAAGGAATTCCATAGCTTGGCGGCAAGGACACGAAAAGATCGACCGCCAGTCCTGGATCTCTTGAAGCGAGGAACTATGGCAAGGTGGAGAGCAGAGGACCTCAGAGAACGAGCAGGAACATAAGGGGAGATAAGTTGCTGCAAAATCAGAGGGGAAGAAAGCTTTAGGATTTTAAAAGTCAAAATCAAAGATTTAAACTTTATTCTCTATGCCACCGGAAGCCAATGAAGATTCGAGATGGTTTTTCGCGCTGAGCAGAATCTGGGCAAACCAACCAGAGCCCTGGCGGCAGCGTTTTGGACGCGTTGGAGACGGGAGAGCTCAGCCTGATTGGCTCCAAGAAAAAGAGAGCTAGCGTAGTCTAATTTAGACAAGATCATGGCTTGCACGATCAGTTGTCGGGTGGGAGCGTCAAAATATTTAAAGGTGGACCGAAGCTGACGCAAAATCCCAAAGCAGGATGCAGCAGTCTTTTTAGTATGAGTACAAAAACTCAGTTGGGAGTCAAACCAAACCCCAAGGTTTTTCACTTCAGTAACGGGGGTAGGGGTAGGACCGAGCTCAGGTGGCCACCAGCTATCGCCCCACAGATGAATTTGTTTCCCCACAATGAGCACCTCGGTTTTCTTAGCGTTCAGTTGCAGGAAATTGTCATTCATCCAGTGGGCCACAGCTATAAGTCCCTCACGGAACTTAGCTGCCTCGAGATCGGAAGCTCCACTAATCGCGACCGCCAGCTGCGTGTCGTCTGCGTAGGACACGATGGAAAGGTTCCCACGCCTGGCGACAGCAGCTAGAGGCTGAACATAAAGATTAAATAGGGTGGGGCTCAAAGCCGAACCCTGTGGAACTCCCTGGGCAATCGCATGTGGTTTGGATTCAAAGGGGGGAATAATGACCCTAAAGGAGCGATCAGATAGAAAAGATCTGAACCATGTAAGAGCCAGCTTATCCACCCCAGCCTCAACCAGACGTTGTAGTAAAATGTCATGGGAGACAGTGTCGAAAGCGGCACTTAGGTCAAGGAGCACAAGAGCCGCCGTGTGACCTGAATCTACCAACATGCGAAGATGTTCCGCCATATGCAGGAGCGCAGTCTCAGTGCTGTGACCGGGCCTGAAGCCATTCTGCGAAGGGTCTAATATATTCGCAGAATGGAGATGTTTTGCTAGAATGTTATTAACATGAGCCTCAGTCAGTTTGGCGGCCCACGGGAGGAGAGAAATGGGGCGATAGTTTTCTGCTTTTTTGGGGTCTAGAGCAGGTTTTTTCAGGACCGGAATTACCTGCGCCTGTTTCCAGGGACAGGGTACAGAGCCCGAGGACAAGGACAAATTGATGAGCTCATAAAGCGGGGGAAGGCAAATGGAAGGAGATTCCCTAAATTGTGAGGGCCGCAAAGGATCTTTCGGGGAACCTGATTTCACCCTAATCACAAGTTTGTCAAATTCCTCCGTTGAAAGCTCCGGAAGATGGGATAACGAGATGGTGATTTTAGGAATAACAGTGTTACACTTCCGGGAGCCTGTGGGACTAGGAAAGGCTAGATAAATACGTTCCACCTTATTAATAAAGAAGGCGGCCAGGTCCTCACAGTGAGAGGCCGAGCAGATCTCAGCGGGAGAAGTTCTACAAGCAGAAAGATCTTTCAGTGCTTTAAAGATAAGTTTACTAGGGTTGGTACTAGCCCTGAACTCCCGGGAAAAATAAGAGGCCCGGGCCCTGCAGATGGCTCTGTGGTATACCTTGATGGTAGCAAGGTACGAAGCTTTCCTGATCGGGTCATATGCCTTGCGCCAGGCTCTTTCGGCTTGTTTACAAGATCTTTTTAATAGCCGAAGAGCATCGTCATACCAGGGACTGGAATGGCTGCGCTGTTGTTTAGTCAGGGTAAAAGGAATAAGCTTGTCCAAGGCATTGGTGAGCCAGCTGCAGTAAAGATTGTAACCAGACTCCGCATCTGTGAAAGGGGCCAAAGGAACCTCGCCTAAAAGCTGATAAAAATCATTGAGTTTTAGTTTTTTCCACGGCCGCCTGAGAGTGGCAGGAGTAGAGGCGGCAGCAGGAGGATCTTCGAGTAAAAGATGACATTCAATTAGGTGGTGGTCAGTCCAGGCCATAGGTCTAGGGGGCAGGACTTTGGCTGATGTAAGAGAAGTGAAAAAAGGATCTAGGATGTGACCACCAATATGTGTGTCATAGTGAACTAATTGAAAAAGTTGGAGAGCCTCCAGATCAGCACAGGTGCTACTGGCTGCCGAAGGACAAGGAGAATCAAAATGCAGATTCAGATCTCCGATTATATTAAAATTGGCAGTTTTCAAAGCCAAAGAACTAACTACATCAGGGAGGGCGGCCCTGAAGGCAGCATCAGGGCCCGGGGGTCGATAAATAAGTAAACCAGAAAAAGAAAAATGCGGATTAACTGAAACTGAAAAATAAGCGCTTTCACACCCCACAATATCCATAGCCTTCCAGGTACAGGCATACCTGGTTTTGACAGCGGCAGCGATGCCACCCCGTCTAGAGTCACGATTGAGGGTATAAATGGTATACTCTGGGGGGAGTGCTAAATTAATAGTAACAGAAGCGTCATTATGAAGCCAAGTTTCAGACATAAAAAGTATGTCAGGAGCCTCAGGGAGCAAATCATAAACGTCCAGATGGTGTTTGACTAAAGAACGAACGTTGAGATGGTAGATCTTGAATTTAGTAGGCTCTGATGGCAGACGAGGAGCAGGACAGTGAATGGAGATCGGGGTAGATATAGGAAGTATAAAAGCACAATCAGGGCAAATAAAAGGCCCACATAAAGGATGGAAAGAGTTCTCCGAGCAAGGAGCAGGGGTAGAACGAAGACAAAGAAGGTCGGTTTTGGAGTACATGGCTGGAGACAGCAGGGAAAATATAACTAGACGTACCGACAAAGAAACAGAGCCCAGCCCTAGCGCTTCCTTAGCGCTGACGGGCGCAGACGGGCGGGACTCTGGCGCGACTCAGGCGCTGTAAAGGCGCGTCCCGCTGCGCGTCACCGCTGCGCGCTAAGGAAAGGTTTAAGTAGGGCGGGCGGAGGAGGGCCGCAAAGCTAGAGCGCTCGGTCCGGCGCTTCTAGACGGCGCGTCCTCACACAAGATGGCGCGGATAGTCCTACCGGCGAGCTGGGAGCCCACAGAACCCTGACCCGCAAAGTAGCGGTGTGGGGAACAATTTAAAATGCAAGTGAGGGCCAGGGGGTCCCTATTAAGATCAGGGAACAGAAGAAAAAATAAAATTAAACAAAATCACAAAAACGGTAATTTAAAAAGCGCAAAACGCTATTCAGCAGAATGTTGCAGCGTGCGAGGCTCACCACGCTGTTTGTCCAGAAAGAAGTTCTGGCAAGCAAGGCAATCACCAGCCTTAAGTAGGGCGGGCGGAGGAGGGCCGCAAAGCTAGAGCGCTCGGTCCGGCGCTTCTAGACGACGCGTCCTCACACAAGATGGCGCGGATAGTCCTACCGGCGAGCTGGGAGCCCACAGAACCCTGACCCGCAAAGTAGCGGTGTGGGGAACAATTTAAAATGCAAGTGAGGGCCAGGGGGTCCCTATTAAGATCAGGGAACAGAAGAAAAAATAAAATTAAACAAAATCACAAAAACGGTAATTTAAAAAGCGCAAAGCGCTATTCAGCAGAATGTTGCAGCGTGCGAGGCTCACCACGCTGTTTGTCCAGAAAGAAGTTCTGGCAAGCAAGGCAATCACCAGCCTTAAGTAGGGCGGGCGGAGGAGGGCCGCAAAGCTAGAGCGCTCGGTCCGGCGCTTCTAGACGGCGCGTCCTCACACAAGATGGCGCGGATAGTCCTACCGGCGAGCTGGGAGCCCACAGAACCCTGACCCGCAAAGTAGCGGTGTGGGGAACAATTTAAAATGCAAGTGAGGGCCAGGGGGTCCCTATTAAGATCAGGGAACAGAAGAAAAAATAAAATTAAACAAAATCACAAAAACGGTAATTTAAAAAGCCACTTCACTGTCCACCTGAGAGACCTCCACTGTCTCCCAGTCAACAAAAGAATCAGTCTCAAACTCCTCAAACACAGCTAAAAAGCCCTGCATGACATGGGACCTGCGTACCTCAACCACCGCCTCACATTCAACGCACCCATCAGAGAACTCTGCTCTGCCCATCTAGCCCAGGCGACCGTCCCACGAATCCACAAGACCACGACTGAAGGAAGACCCTTGTCCCACCTCGCAGCAAAGACCTGGAACACCCTACCTCTCCACCTTAGGCAATCACTGTCACCGTCTCAATTCAGGAAGGACCTCAAGACCTGGCTCTTTAACTGAACCACAGTGCCTTCGACGGATCAGCAGGCCCTCCCCCCCAGCGCCTTGAGACCCTTGCGGGTGAGTAGTCGTGCTCTATAAGACACCCGATTGATTGATTGATTGATTTATTGATTGAGTGATTGATTGATTGATCCAACGAGGAAACAGTTTAATGTTTTGTATATGTAAAAACACATGGTCTCACAAAGGGAGTCTGGCATAGATTTGCTATGCAATTCAGACCTGGTGCAAGTGTCTCAACTACCTAATATTTTGGGGTGCCAGAGTTCAGCTTCATCAGCAGAGACTGAGCGATGGCCACTCATTACCCCACTTCCATTCACTGGTTCAAGAGAACCGACGGACAGGCCTTTAGCTACTGAGGTATCTTCCAGATCACTCAGTCTCTTCAGTTCCTCAGTTTGACAGAGTCAAATGGTAGAAATATACAGGGCTAGAGGGGTGACCATTGTGACTTATGGGGCTGACCTCTGGGTCTATGATTCCAGTACAGCCCCACAATTTAATGAAAATAGGTTTTTAAAACGGTTCTTATGTCAACCTGCTTCCACCTCAACTTTGACTGTAAGTTACTACTAGTAAAGATAGACATTTGGTCTAAGTTTACATTTGTGAATACTGAAAAGAAGTAAAGTTATACTTTGGGGCTAAGTTTACCTTTGTGTATGCCGAATAGTAGTAAAGTTAGACTGTTGGTTTAAGTTTACCTTTGTGAATACCGAAAAGTAGCAAACTTACACAAAAGAGTAAGTTTAATTTTGTGAATCTGGCTCTTTGACTGCTGTTTTCTGGAGGGGTGGAGTTGGCTGTAGGGTTTAATGTGCCTTTGCTGATAGTAGATTATTGAACAAACCTATGTTGACAGTGCCTAGAATTGGGTGCACTCCTACGTATTTCTGACACTGGGGTGAGTGGCGCTGTGATTGAGAGGAAGTGCCTATCATGAAAACAGAGTGAACAGTATGCTCTGCAACTTCAGTATTGCCTATGTCACTGTTGGGCTCTTGTATTTCAGACATGGCGTTGACAGAGGTGTGGTGCGCCTTACTTTTACTTGATCGACAGATCTTTGCGAATTGATCTTATTTCCCACACCCTGCACATTTCTTGTCTTTTGTAGGGCAATCTGCAGGGAAATGTGCTTGACAGCGCAATACCCACATGGTCATGTAGATTTCTTGGGTTTTCCAGGAGTCTGTTGCGGCACTACGGCATTGACAGGTTCTGTCTTTACAGCTTTCTGCAGAGCAGCTTCCATGTGGGAAGTGCGGGCTTTGGACAGTTCCCAGTCTTGCACATAGTTAGAATGTCTGCTAATGATTTACCTGATTCTTGTAAAATGTGTTGTGGAGTTTAGCTCACGTGCAGCCTTGGATTATTTGGTCTTGTATTTCTTCCCCTCCTCAGAAAACCCACATGTGCTTGCCAATTCCGTTAATTGGGTGTAAAACATGTCAGCTGACTCTTCATTCGTAGTATGTATTGACTGCTTTAATGAATGTTGCATGCATTTTAGGAGTTGCTTCTCTGATTGTTTTTGAGATTCTGTGTATAGTCTTGCTTACTAGATGGAATATCATGGCTCTTGTCCTTTCATCCATAATCACAGTGGCTTCAAAATATAGCTTCATCCTTTCTAACCAGGCTCTCCACCTGGGCGCTTGCACATGTTGGGCTCCTTCCACTACGAAAGGTTCAATGGGAGGAATATTTGCCATGACAGCAAGGAAGACTTGCACTGCTCTGAGGAAGAAAGGGCGATTACAGATTCAGTGATTGATCTGCTGCTAGGTGGGCTGTGGTCACCACCCTTCTCAGGTTTGAGCTGTGTGTAGGCCTAAACAACTGGAGTTATGTTTAATTCAACAGTGCAGGTGCAGCACTTATGCTAATCTCCAGCCTCTCCTTTCTTTTTTAAATGTAGTGCACAGCCTCCCCCCCCATTGGAAGTATAACAGTCAATGCTACGTCATATTGACCCACCGAGGTCTTCTCATTCGCAGTGAGGCCCCAATATGCAGTCCCTGGACGGGAAGTTTCGTCGAGCTGCAGGATGAGCTGAAATGCTTTTGGCCCGCACGCGGCAGTGCGCCATCACAGTCCTTCTTGGGCAGGGCCCGTCGGTTTCTGGACAAGGAAAAAACTGCATCGTCAGTTGAACCCATGCGACATTAGCACCGCTCACTAGGCCTGGGCGGTAAATTCCGTTCCACTCATGGAATTTGCAGAATTTGGGTAATTTCCCGTTCTGCGGAGAACGCTAAATTGGCCAAAATTCTGCGTTCCGCGACTATCCAAAATTTTTTGCTTGGTCGTGTTCTCAAAATGCATGTTCGCGAGAGATTTCACCCCGAACACGCAAACAGCAATTGCGAACAGGAAAAAAGCATTGCGAGCAAGCAATTCTGCGTGTTTGCGGAATTTCTGCATGTTCGTGGTGATTTTTTACCGTTTTGCGGAGATTTGCGTAACGCGATTACGCAAATTCCGCCCACCCCTACCGCTCACCCAGCGTGAGAACTCGCGGCCGCCGCACACAGGCATGTGAAGCCTAGGACACATCGGACCATAGGCATCAGCACCCTCGGTCGCCAATGTAGTGACGGCCACTCTGATGTCTGAGGTTCGGCGATGGTGATTGGACAGGCAGTCACAAGGTGAGACCTTCCTATAAACAAGCATTTGCAATGCAATATGTCTCGCATTTGCGATAGTTTAAGCTATTAGTATTGAAATGGCAATGGCTTTTATTTACGTTTGTATATCCAAAACATAAAGGAAAGGCATTGTGTAATTTACAATGCTAATAGCTAAAACGCGCGTGAATGCGAGACCTATTTCATTGCAAATGCTTGTTTAATTTATTATCTTTTTGGCCCACTGACAGGCACTGTGAGAAACTCGAATTGCCTTCAGCCTCAACTCCAGAGCTCTCAGTCAGTGCCCCTTATAAACATAACTCTATTAAGGAGCTATGATTGAGAACTTTGGCATTTGAGCCTAAAGGCATTGTGATGTATTATAGTGCCTGTCACTGGGTTTGTCTCTCTATTCTCAAAGGAGTCGATGCCCTCCACTGTTGAGGGTCACCATCTGCCACTGCCAGCTAACCTTGAAAACACCCAAGGGCTACACCGAAGATTTTGCGTATGACACAACTTCTGGGAAGAGCGTGGCACTATGTTCACTAGCACTAATCCTAAAGTCTGAAGGCGGATTAAGGCGAGCTTTAGATAATTGTTTATCCACTCAGACCCCCAAATTCCACAAAGGGTGTAACCCATTGGTAATTAGGAATACTACATGTACACTTCCTTCGCCTCTTCTGCGCATGACACTCTAGAGCACTCGGCGCTGATTCTCCTTCTGAGGATCTAATACTGAGTTTTACTTCCATAGTTAACGGTCTATGCTTTATATGTTTTTTGTCTCTTTAAAGGGCCAGTGTGAAAGGGCCAGTGTGGGACTACTCCTGGCCAAACAACGAATGCCTGCTCTCAACTTTGCAAAGAAGACAACCAAGGAAGAACTCTGGCCGGATTGACAGTGACTAGATAGAGATGGTGCCATCCAGACCAAAATAAAGTCCTTCCCTTTGATTCACTTGTGCATGACCCTTCATGTACTGGAAGAGGATGGCAACGAACAGAAATCGCTTTTCATTTTTCTGTTTTCACTTATTCTCGTGAAAGCTTTTTAAATGCTAATCCTCTGCTCCCAGTGCTGAAGTTTTATTCCTTAGCAACTGAGATCGCTGTGTTTTCGGGCTGTCTTTCATCTTGCCAGGAAGCCTGAATCAATCAATGCTCTTCTGTCATCTCTAACACTCTATCAATCAATCAATCATGGCATTTATAGAGCGCACTACTCACCCAGAGGGTCTCAAGGCGCTTGGGGGGGGGGGGTTGGGGGGCCGCTACTGCTCGAACAGCCAGGTCTTGAGCTTCTTCCTGAAGGAGAGGTGATCTTGGGTCAGGCGGAGGTCGGTGGGGAGGGTGTTCCAGGTCTTGGCGGCCAGGTAGGAGAAGGACCTTCCTCCTGTTGTCGCTCTTCGGATGCGGGGGACGGCGGCGAGGGCGTGGTTGGTCGATCGGAGGTGGCGTTTGGGAGCGTAGAAGTTGAGGCGGTTGTTGAGGTAGCTCGGGCCTTGGTCGTGTAGGGCTTTGTGTGCGTGGGTGAGGAGACGGAAGGTGATTCTTTTGTTGACGGGAAGCCAGTGCAGGTCTCTCAGGTGTCCGGAGATGTGGCTGCGTCGGGGGATGTCGAGGATGAGTCTGGCTGAGGCGTTCTGGATCCGCTGGAGTCTTTTCTGGAGCTTGGCGGTGGTTCCGGTGTAGAGGGCGTTGCCGTAGTCCAGTCGGCTGGTGACGAGGGCCTGGGTGACCGTCTTCCTGGTCTCGGTGGGGATCCACCGGAAAATCTTTCGTAGCATGCGCAGGATGTTGAAACAGGACGCGGAGACGGCGTTGACTTGTCTGGTCATGGAGAGGGAGGAGTCCAGGATGAAGCCCAGGTTGCGTGCGTGGTCTGTCAGTTTGGGTGCGGTGCCCAGGGCGGGGGGCCACCAGGAGTCGTCCCAGGCGGAGGGCGAGGAGCCCAGGATGAGGACTTCCGTCTTGTCTGAGTTCAGTTTCAGGCGGCTGGTCATCATCCACTCGGCTACATCTTTCATCCCTTCGTGGAGGTTGGTTCTGGCGGCGGCGGGGTCGTTGGTCAGGGAGAGGATCAGCTGAGTGTCGTCGGCGTAGGAGATGATGTTGAGGTTGTGCTGGCGTGCGATGGCCGCCAGGGGGCTCATGTAGACATTGAAGAGGGTGGGGCTGAACGAGGAGCCCTGAGGAACGCCGCAGATGACTTCCGTGGCTGCCGATCTGAACGGTGGTAGGCGGACTCTCTGTGTCCTTCCAGCGAGGAAGGAGATGATCCACTCCAGTGCCTTCTCCTGGATTCCGATGTCGCTGAGGCGCTGCACTAGGGTGCGGTGGCAAACAGTGTCGAACGCCGCGGAGAGGTCTAGGTTTATGTTGTTTCACCGTTGTCCAGCAGGGCTCGGATGTCATCGGTGGCAGCGATGAGGGCGGTCTCGGTGCTGTGGTTGGCTTGGAAGCCTGACTGTGAGGGGTCGAGGGATCCATTCGTCTCGAGAAAGGCGGCCAGCTGCTTGTTGACGGTCTTCTCGATGACTTTGGCTGGGAACGGGAGGAGCGAGATGGGGCGGTAATTCTTGAGTTCGGTGGGGTCCTCTGTTGGTTTCTTTAGTAGGGCGCTGAGTTCGGCGTGCTTCCAGCTCTCAGGGAAGGTGGCTGTGTCGAAGGAGGTGTTGATGATGTCCCTCAGGTGGGGTGCGATGATGGCGTCGGCCTTGTTGAAGACGTGGTGGGGGCAGGGGCGGTCGGAGATCCGGAGTGGATAGAGTTCATCGTGCCGATGGTGTCTTCTGTGTTGATCTGGGTCCAGGCGCTGAGGGTGGTGGTGGGGGGCGTTGGTGCGGTCGTGGGGAGCGTTGTTCGTGGGCTGAAGCTGTTGTGTATGTCAGCGATCTTGTTGTGGAAGTAGGAGGCGAGGGAGTTGCAGAGGTCTTGCGAAGGGGTGATGTCGTTGTTTCCGGCGTTGGGGTTGGAGAGCTCTTTCACGATGTTGAAGAGTTCCTTGCAGTTGTGTGCGTTGTTGTCCAGTCGGTCCTTGAATGCTGTTTTCTTGGTGGCGTGGATTAGTTGATGGTGCTTCCGGGTAGCGAGCTTGAGGGTGGTCATGTTGTCCGGTGTTGGCTCCCTTCTCCAGGCTTTCTCGAGGGCTCGGCAGTTCTTTTTGGAGCTCTTGAGTTCGTCAGTGAACCATGGGGCCTTCTTGCTGCCGGGTCTGCTAGGTGGGGTCCTCAGTGGGGCGAGGTCGTCTGCGCAGTTGCTGATCCACTTCGTGAGGTTATCGGCGGCCTGGCTGGGGTTCGCTGAGCTGGTGGGAGGGTGCTGGCTCAGGGAAGCGGCGAGCTGGTCTGCCGTGATCTTGTTCCAGTTTCTTCGAGCAACCTGTTGCTGGTGGTGGTGGATCATGGTCCTTCTGAAGCTGAAGTGGACGCAGCTGTGGTCCGTCCAGTGGAGTCCGGTGGCGTGGCTGAAGATGATGTCTTTGCTGGATGAGAAGACGGCGTCGAGTGTGTGTCCGGCGAGGTGGGTGGGGGTGGTCACCAGCTGCTTAAGTCCGAGGTTGGCGAGGTTGTCAAGCAGGGCGGTGGTGTTGCGGTCGTTGTTGTTCTCCAGGTGGAAGTTGATGTCCCCCAGGAGGATGTAGTCAGCGGAGGGGAGGGCATGCGGGCAGATAAGGTCGGCGATGTCTTCGCTGAATTGTGTGCGTGGTCCCGGGGGTCGGTAGATGAGGGTGCCTCTGAGGGTGGTTTTTGGGTCCGTGTGGATCTGGAAGTGCAGGTGTTCGGCGGTTTTCAGGGTGTCGTCGGTGTTGGTCGTGATGCGGATGGTGTCCCTGTAGATGATGGCGATGCCTCCTCCAGTCTGGTTGCTGCGGTCTCTTCGGGTGATCTTGTAGCCCTCTGGAATGGCGATGGCGATGTCGGGCGCTGAAGAGTCGTTCATCCAGGTTTCCGTGAGGAAGGCGACGTCAGGATCTGTGGTGTCGAGGAGGTTCCAGAGTTCGATGGTGTGTCTGTGGACGGAGCGGGTGTTGAGCAGGATGCACTTGAGGTTGTTGCTGCTGGTGTTCGGCTTTGCGGGTGCTGGTGTAGTGCAGGTCCGGTTGCAGGAGAACTTGCAGGTGTGACAGCTGAAGGGTCCGTGGGTTCGTCTCGGGGTGGCTCGGTAGCATCCCGGGATTCGGTCGGTGTTGAGTGCGTTGAGGGTGGCGGCGTCGTACGTCCGGCGGGTGGGCTGGGGTCTGCGGGAGCCAGGGGTCCTGGCGCTGGGCGCGGTCCGGTCGCGGACGGGCGCAGACGGGCTTACCTTTGGCCCGCCTTCGGCGCACAATCGGCGTGCCCGCTGCGCGTGCGCACGGTCGCCATATCTAGAAATTCTTGATTTCAGCGTCACTATATTGGACGTCATGCTGATTCTTTAGGCGTTGTCACTGGCATCAATGACTGTAATTTATGTGGTTCACTGTTTTTCACGATTTCGCAAATTGCGATTTTCCAATGAGATATCAGTAGGCACGCAATGCCCGCTACATGGAGCGCATTTGCTGAGATAAAAGCTATCCTCCTGCCTGAAAGGGAAATAATTCAGTATCTCTGAGCCACAAACGTCACACAACAGCAAAGAGGCAGCTATCCCCACCAATCCTCCCTGCTGCAGTAATTGTAGCCCGGGTGCGGAAGAAACAGGAGCCGGAAGGCGGAGGGAGGAGAAACAGGAAAGAGATGAAAGATGAGAAGAGGAAAAAGCATTTGGAATGCCATCGGTCTCGCCTATGAGACTGTGCAGTGGGGTGCGGTTAGGCTCCCTTTTAGCGCCTAGAAAACGGCGTGATCGCACAATACAAAAAGATATATATTAAAAAAGTACAACAACCCTCCCCTTTATTTTATTGGACTATGCTTAACATGGCTGATTTAATACTTGAAAGCAAAAGTGCAGTCCAGCCTTTGAAAGAAGGTTCAGTGTAAAAGATGATGCAGCAATGGAGAGTGATTAGAAACAAAACTGCACCAATGTATACTAAAAACACGAGCGACGGAAAGCATAGAAGTCGGGGCTGTGATGAGATGTGGCCGCTTGCTCCACTCCGTAACCCTAGCCAAACCCTGCTAGCTGTGCTCATCGGCAAAGAGCAGAACCACGCTACCTCAACTTTCTGTGTGGTCAGTGGGGGTGACCCAGCACAGAATTTAGAGTGAGCAGGCAGCGGGGTAGCGGTTGTGCGCACAGGGAGGGATAAAAGTCGCCCTGCATTGCACACAAGCCCATAACTGTTACTCCTGAGGCGGAAGCCGGGAGCCTATGCATTAAGCTAATTTGCTTAAAACTTGCTATCTTTTTAAAATTTCACTCACTCTTTTTTAACCTTCACGTTGCTCTCACCCTACCTGTACAGACGATTAGGAGCTGATCAGGGGACGCTGGGCTACACCAGAGACTGCCCCCGATTACCGCCGCCATCTTGGGGGTAAGGGAGCAGGCTAGCTGTTGTGCGCACAGTGAGGGATAAAATGGACGCCCCAGAGTGTACGGGCCAAAGGCAAGCCCGTCTGCGCCCGTCCGCGCCTGGCCTGCCCCCGATTACCGCCGCCATCTTGGGGGTAAGGGAGCAGGCTAGCTGTTGTGCGCACAGTGAGGGATAAAATGGACGCCCCAGAGTGTACGGGCCAAAGGCAAGCCCGTCTGCGCCCGTCCGCGCCTGGCCTGGGCCCAGGGCCAGGACCCCTGGCTCTACGACTAAAAAAACAACCAATTTCTCTACGCAACTACAGATGAGTAAGAGAGGGCATTTGAACTATAATTCCGACTTTCTGAAGGCCCCTAATACATCTCAAACGCCCAACTGCTCTAGAGCTCTTGCTATCACGGAGTTCATAACCTGCACGCACTGCGGGTTTCGTTTCACCCCAAATCGAGAATCGCTGGATACTAATAGACCGCTTGCCAAAAATTATGTAATTTCCCCAATTAAATCATACACTATGACAAGTATAAACTGTTGCTCGTTTCCCAAACATAAGTCAGATATTTTTTACCTACTTTTTAATGATCAACCTGATGCGGTCTTCCTCACAGAAACCTGGCTCCACGAGAGCTCAGGCCCAGATATCGCATTAGGTTTACCCTCCAATTCTGCTACAGTAAGAATGGACAGAGCGAAAAAAAATGGGAGGTGGAATTGCGGTCATATTTAAAAAAATCTTCAGTTGCAATCTGGAACACCTGCCCACTCCCACATGTGAAGCGGCACTATTCAAAAGTACTCTTTCCCCCAAATTCACATACTCTGGAGTTCTAGTATATCGACCCCCTGAACACCTTGCAAATTCGATTCCTACTTTTGTGGAAGCTATTGCTCCTTATGTTACTAACACAGCAAATTGTACAGTACTAGGAGACATTAATCAACATCTAGAAGACTTCACATGCAAAAGCAGTGCTAGATTCATTTCTGATATGGCCTCCCTAAATCTCGAGCTACTTAATTCTGGTCCGACACATATAGCCGGACATTTTTTAGACCCCGTCTTCTCCAATCTAAATACTATCACCTGCACCACAGCTTTTCCAACCAGCTGGTCTGACCCTTATCAGATACATTTCTCATTGACCACATCACCAGACAAGAGTACCCCAAGTAACTCTAAATAGACAGGGGAATCACAGAGAAACTAGAACAAGTTAGACATTAACAAATTAAATGAATGCCTAGATGCCCATAAACCATCTTTAGGGCAAAAAGTTGGTCCCCTTGCCGCTACAGTGCAAAGCTGGCTTTTAGAAGCTATTGACACTTGTCTCCCTACTACAATGCAAAATAGTAACACCCATCGTCCACCTGCGCCATGGTATAACGAATCTTTAAAAACAATAAAAACAAACTGCAAAATCCTTGAAAGAAAGAGGAGGAGGGACTATGCCTAATCCTCCAAACAGGCCTATAAAATGGCACTGAATAAATATCACAAACAATGTAAACAAGCTTGTGCCATGTTTGTGAACTCAACCATTTCAAAGGCTTCTAACTGTGCCAAAACACTGTTTAACTCAGTAAAAGAACTTGCAGGCTCGGAAACATCAGCTAAACCACCGACATTGACTCAAACCAAGTGTGAGAAATTAGCAGCCTTCTTTATTAACAAAGTTGATGGAATATACCAAGAGATTGTCTCACAAGATAAAGTACATGATATCTCAACAGGCTCAAATACACCTATGTCAGTGATGCCACATCCCCCCTCTAAGCAAGCAATCAGTCATAACGATGTAGACCACATTCTTAATGACTGGCCCCACCTCACAATGGAAAATGTGGTTTCACTTCTGAAGTCCATTAAGTCAGGATCACCGAAAGATCCTTTACCAGTCACTATTTTTAAACAACTAAATCACTCTGCACTATCAGTGATAACGCATCTTCTAAATACATCGATCGAAGAGTCAGCATTTCCCCCCTCATGGAAACATGCCATGATTCACCCATTACTGAAAAAGCCTAATGCAGATCCTGCAGAAACTAAAATCTATCGTCCCATATCATTGCTTCCTATTCTGTCAAAAAATTTTGAATAACATATTCATATACACTTGACGCAGTATGTTACAACACACCTCTTACGCCACCCTTCACAGTCAGGCTTCAGAGCTGGTTTCTCTACCGAAACCACTCTCTTAGGAGTCACGGAAGGTATCCGCCATCATCTAGACAGAGGGGAAACAGTTTATTTATTTATTTATTTATTTATTCAAGAGTTTTATATAGCGCTGGCTAGACCTGGAGGTATCAGAGCGCTTTACATGAGGTTCCACAAAAATGACAATTACAAGACTACATCAGTTCCAATTTACATCAGTTGCTAGACAAACAATTGCAAGAGACATAGAAGATGGGATAAATGAAGTGTAGAGGGGAAGGGGGAAGGGTAAAGGGATAGGAGGGAGATACGGCAGAGAGACAAAAGGAAAGTCTGTCCAAAGTCCGGCTGGGTAGGTGACGGTCGAGGGGAAGTCCCAAAACCCATCTCCTCTATAGCTATCAGGTAGCTCCACCGGGCATTGGCCAGATAGCTCGGTCTCAATGGGAAAAGCAATTAAAGGAACATGGAGGGCAAAATAAATGGAGCGTAGAGGGGAGGGGGCATGGAAGGAGAGAAAGTGGGTATAGGGGAAGAGACAACAGGGAGAGATGAAATGAGGTCTGTCTAACGGGGTATACACCTGTTACAACGCATTTTTTACTCCGCACTACCATTACAACGCGACTTTTACTCCGCATACCATTACAACGCATTGCGCTGGGGGGCGCTCTAGGATAGGGAATAAGTATAATTTACTATCCAACACCTTCCCTAGGGTCCACGGGGACTGGAGTTAGAATAGTAAATTATACTTACCACTATCCAGCACCTCTAAGCGCTATGCGTTGTAACGGTATGCGGTGTAAAAGTCGCGTTGTAACGGTCTGCGGAGTAAAAGTATGCGTTGTAACGTCATACATCCGTCTAACGGCCGACTGGGTAGGTAACGACCAAGGAGGGAGTCCACGGTCCATCTCCCCTATAGCTAAACCCGGTAGCCCCATCGGGCATTCGACAAAATAGTTCAGTCTCAATACATTGAGAGAGGAGAGAAGGAGAGACAAAAATAGAGGGAGGATGCGGGAAGAGACTACAGGAGAGACGAAAGGAAGTTTGGCTGAAGACCGACTGGGTAGGTGACGTCCAAGGAGGGAATCCCCAACCTGTCTCCCCTATAGCTAAACCAGGTAGCTCCATCGGGCATCAGACAAAGTAGCTAGATCTCAAATGACGAGAGAAAAATTCACAGATAGACAGGGTGGGGACTAAGGGCCAGGACAGGTGAAGGCAGAGGTCAGCAACAGGAAAGTGGAGAGGAGTAGAGCGAGGCGATAAACAGGGTGGGGTTTAGGGCCAGGCCAGGTGAAGGCAGAAAGGTAGTTCGGCAGGAAGATCCCATGGATCTAGTGGGCTATAGATCGCGGGCCTGGTGTTGCGTCACGAGGTCAAGGACCGTGGTGCCCACCGAATCCACATCTTGCTGCAGGGACGACACCACTCCGACCAGGCCGAACGTAGATGATCCATTGAGGATTTGATGTTGTGACTGATGTTACTGCGTAGTTCGGCTTTCTAGTCCTTGAGCATGTTCAGGCGATCCGCTTTTTGAGGGTTATTGTTGCTGCGCCTATGTCTCATCGAAGTGTAGATCGTTTTTCAGAATTCGGTAAGAAGTCCGAGACCTTGTTTAAAGACTAGCCCGTCGCCTACTTAGGCGGCATATGGATCAGCCCCCAGAGCGTTTGGGACTGCGATGGTAGATTAGCGCTAAATTCAAGGCTGCAGACCGCCGCGGCACGTGAATATGGAAGGCCTCGCATCAGGGATATGTAGGGTCAGACGGCTGGTGCTTGGTAGTGAACGTTGTCAACACCTGCGTACCCGAAGGCAAAGGTACTGTGGCGGTCTCTCCAGAGGGCAGAGGTGGATTATGCAGTGCGTGCAAGGAGAGGACAATATGTGATCCCCAGATGTTGATGCTCACCGAAGGGCCTTGGGAGTACAGGGTCACATTGTCAGTAAAGCCTGGGAAGTACGGAAGGTGTGTTATGACTCCAGCACCCGAGTAGTTGAAAGATCCCGCACCCCAGAGGTTCAGAAGACACCCTTACTCGAGCCATCCATGCGGTGTTCCCCTCGGGCTATCCGGTCGCCATCTTAAGGTCAGACGTGCGGGGCTAACGAGGCACAGTTCAATATTAAAGCCTCACAGCAGCCACAATCAACCCCGCGTTGCCGCTCACCTCGATTCCGCCTCTGCTCCGCTGTGGCACTCATTCTGCTAGATTTGAGCACCGCGTTCGATAACATATCACACACTGTGCTCATAAACACACTGAGCGAAATGGGAATAGGCGGAGTAGCTCTAAACTGGATAAGGGCTTTCCTTTCAGATAGAACTTTTCAAGTTTTCTCTCAGAAAGCTTGTTCTAAAACATACTCATTTGCACATGGTGTACCACAGGGATCCATGTTAAGCCCGCTACTGTTCAATCTTTATGTAAAACTTTTAGCTGAGCTGGCTGAAAAATCCGGGTTGTCAATCTACTCCTACGCAGACGACTCACAAATCATGTTTTCATTGTCTGCACAACCCCAGTACCACCTCTACACTTAGACATGACTAGCTAATATAGCAGCCTGGATGCAATCAAATTTTCTGAAATTGAACGGAGAGAAAACAGAGGTACTGATACTGGGAAAGCAGAAAGATCTTTGAAGACAACAACACTGGCCAAACAAAATGGGCACTCTCCCTACCCCTTCATTACAAGAACGAAATCTAGGAGTACTTCATGATGAGACCTTGAGTATGCATACCCAATCAGTAAAAGTCACAGCCACATGTTTTACTATCATTAAATGGCTGCGAAAAATCTGTTGGATGCTACCAGAAACAACAAGTAAAACCATAGTTAATGCCTCAATCACTTCTCGGCTTGACTATGAAAATGTTCTTTACGTGGGTTCAAACAAACAAATAATCCACAGACTACAGATGGCTCAAAATGCTGCAGTCAGACTTCTATGCAGAGTCACTAAAACAGAATCGATATCATTGCACCACCGTAAACTACATTGGCTGAATATTGAAAACCGTGTGAAATTTAAAACACTCACCTACATGCACAAAATTAAATCTGGAACGGCCCCGAACTACCTTTGTACTTTAGCCAAACCTTATGCCCCGTCCAGAAATTTAAGATCAGCCTCCCAAGGAAGATGAGTTGTCCCGAAATTCAAACTGGCCCGGATGGGAGGAAAATCTTTTACATATTTAGGGCCGTCTTATTGGAATGCCCTCCCATTCACGCTCCGAAATGAAACAAGCTACTCCATTTTCCACAAATTGCTTAAAACCTGGCTGTTCGACAAATAGGATGCCTAGGCATTGCTTGTCATGGCTTTCTGTCTGCGCCGGGAAACCCTTTGTGGGTAGCTGTTTGGCAATATAAATTCAAATAATAAATAAATAAGTGGAGCTGTAGGTGGTGCAAACCACATCATGCAAATTTTCCTTCATGTACACTGCCTTTTGTGCGGTGGCTTGTGGCCTACAGAAAGTAATAACCTAGTGGTACAATCCAGCCCCTAGCTCACTATTTTTGAAGTGGGGGCGCTCTCTGTCCCATGATAAAAAACTCTCTCATCATCCCTTTATCTCTTTCATGCTCTAACATATGTGTTTGTCTGTCTATTGTGTGCTGGCTAGCATGGTCCCTCTTTTAATACATGCACTGGGTTGTACAGCATCAGAGAACAGTAGAAAAGCATGAGTGGGAAAACCAGGAGACACAGAAAAGAGGAAACACAGTAGCCTTTGGAATGAAAAGCATTTATCAAGGCATTAAATATTTGCAGCCGGAGATGTACTTACATAAGAAGAATAAAACATTTTATTATAGTAGATGTAAGATGGTTGAGGAATGGAATCAGAGAAAGTGACGTTAGACTTTTTGGTAAATATTTCAGAAAAAGAAATGGAACGGTATTAGTCTTTACTTCTTTATTTTAGCAACTTTAGCTCCAAAGTATGAATAGCTTCGGCTACAGTATATTTGAAACGTAATTGCGAGTTAAGCCCCACTGCTGCAACCCTGCGTCACCTGTTTTTTAAACAAGTATTTGAAATGTAATAAGTCTTGCATTACAGAACGTTTGAGCTATTGGCGTTGCATTATTATTTACAATGCCAATAGCTCAAACTCTTAGTAATGCGAGACCTATTAAATTGCAAATGAAAGTGTACCTTTCTTTAGACTTTGCTTGTTTAAAGAAAGGGGCGACGCCGCCAGTAAAGTGAAAGCACGGCTTAGGGTGCTTTTTTTTTGTAAAAGCACCCCATTCCGTGCTTTCACTTTAATAGCTGTAGCGTACAATTCTTTTGATGAGCCACATCCAAATAAAGTGCTACAGCCACCATTAAAGGTAAAGCACGGAATGAGGACCTTGTAAGAAAAAAAATAGCCGGTAAATAAATAGCTAAAACCTATTGTGTAAGAAAACTGTATTTGGCCGGTGCTCCTTGTTTAAAAACAAAAATGATGTATTGGGAGCACTGGCCAATAAGGAGCAGCGATTGAGTTGTCAGCCATTGGCAGGCAGCAGATGTAATTTCACTCCTGTGAAGTGATTACAGCTGGTCTTGCACAGTGATGCTCGACTTGACAAACAAATGCTTTTTTTTGTAAAAGCGCCTCATTCCGTGCTTTCACTTTAATAGCGGCCACACACCTTTCTTCAGACGAGCCGCATCTAAAGAAAGTACCACATCCGCCACTAAAGGTAAAGCGCCGAATGAGGGGCTTGTGAGAAAAAATAGTCCATAAATATATAGCTAAAACCTACGGTGTAAGAAAACTGTAATTGGTCAGTGCTCCTGGCATAAAAATGGAAGTGATGTGTCAGGAGTACGGGCCAATAAGGAGCAGCGATGGAGTTGTCAGCCAATGGCAAGCAGCAGCTGTAAGTTCACTGCAGTGGAGTGATTACAGCAGGTCTTGCAGACAGCACATGCTCGCTGATGCTCGGCTTAAAAATACCTCTAATGCTGGACAGCTCAGACCGCAATGGCAGAGTGTAAAGAGAACACACCACTGCAGTTTCAAACCACAGGCTAGCAGTGGCTCCCCTCTGATGATCATATAGTGCAAGGCTCATGTCCAGTAACTCCAAGAGCTGCACAGTCTCTCCCTTGCAAAACGTTTTCTAAATGAAGATTAGACAGGTAGTGTGTGCTCACAGTACACTTTAGCTGACCCTCAGAATGCACGAGAAAACAGCAGTGTGAATCAGGAAATGTGATAAGCTCTCAGATAAGGGTCGCAAGCATAGTAACAGGTGTAGCAGCTGGTTGCCTAGGGCTCGCTAGTGCGTTGCAAACAAAGTAACAGGGGTTGCAACTAGTTGCTTAAGGCCTGCTGTTGCGACCCCTGGCAACCACCAATTGACGTTCATGATGTAAAAGACCATTCAACTCCAAATACTCTGAGAGTTGGCTGTAGACCATTTTTTCAGGCATGTTTGGTGCACTTGAAAGTGAATAAATGGGTCTAAAGTGTACCAATAAAGACCTATCTGCAGATGATTTTGTAAGAAGAGGAACCGCATTGACCTGCTTTCAACCATAAGGAATATGTACTGTTTGTAAAGATAGGCTAAAGAGCTGGATGGAGAATCTCAATCGCCAAAGCTACACTGAAGGAGTGTTACAGCAAACAAATGATGGACGGAATTCTGACAATGCAAACATTCTCCCCCAGTCAAACGATCTGAGTTAAATCCATTGTTCTTTTGCTCACCATGTCATCCCAGTTTAGACCCAACTATATGCAAATCAGTCTTGACCCTGTGCCTCATGGGAACAGTCCGGACCGAACTGCCAAGCCATGTCTTCCCTGGACCAGAAACAAGCATCCTGGGACCGGTTTCAGGGTATGTCACCCTTCTTCAGTCAGGCTAGCTTGAATACAGTGGCACTGAAGGAGAGCATGGGTAAGGCACTGAAGGAGGGTATAGGTTAGCGCTGAAAGAGGGCATGGGTCAGACACTGAAGGGGGCATGGGTCAGACAGTGAAGTACAATTTAGTGAAAAATGTGGTTGGAGGTGGGAACACCCTATTACCAAGGAAGGCGTTGGGAGGAAAATACCTGCGATAAACTCATTTATCGCAGGTCTCCCAACCCCTGCTCTGACCAGGCGTTAGGCATTGATAACATGGGGTGTGGATCATAAAGCTGAATCCAACCCCCCATATTATCAAGGCCCACATTAGCGCGTGAAAACAACGTTTGTTTTCATGCGCGAATGTGCCATATCGCCGACTATCGCTGGATTTCTATTCGCCTGCCTGATGCGCATTGATAATTGCGCGCTAATAAGGCGATGAAATCCGGTGATAGCCGGCGATACGGGAATGTGCGTTGTGCGTTTTCCAACGCACTCCTCGGTAATATGCCCCTATGTTTTATAAAATATAGATGGTCTCTTAGGCTTGTTTGGGGGATCCCATACCTCCAAGATCAGCAGGTGTGAATCACATCAGGAACTGCAAGAGCTCTCTGTCTGTCCGGAAACACTGGCTTCTTCCAAGTGTTTGAAATCATGCTTACAGTGTGATATTAAAGGCTCCAGAATCACGTTGGCTTGCAGCTGCATATATGTTATGGCTAGAAAGTGAGCGGATCAGCTCGAACAACAGCTACTTTGTTATGATGACCTTGTAGGCTTTGGAACTCAGTGTGCAGACTAGAGTCACAATGTAAGTCTAGGGATGCTGAAAACTAGCCCTTCTCATGTGAAGCATTTCACGCAGCCAAACTTACAACCACAAGTATATGCAGTGTTGCGTGCAAAAAGCTATCACTAGCCAATTCAGTCACATCACTCCAATGCTGTATGACCTTCACAGCCTCCCCATAGCAGTAGACTTTGCTGCCTATCCTTCAAAGCTCAACGCTGCATACCTTTCAGGTCTGTTACCCACCTCAAGCGATTTAAGAGGCCTCAGTAACCAGAACACTGCACAACTCAAAGAAAGTTTCCAAATTCAGCACATCCTCTGTACTACAACACACCCATTAGAGCATGGAACTCTCTGCCAAGGGAATTAAGGACTTAGGTCTCCCTCACCACCTTAAGGAATCATCAGGCAATGTGTCTTTTTCAGCATTTCCTAATGGTACCTCACAACAAGATCTGCTGACGTCACATAACGCTGTTGATCCATGTTCTAAAACTGTTCATTCCTAGCCCCAATTTGGGGATTTTATTGTTTTTTTGTTTCATATGAAGCACCCTAATAAGTCTTGGGAGAGGGTCACTATAATAAAATGCATATAAAATTAATAAAAAGAAACAAATGATGTGCTGGTGTTGGAAGCTTATTCCAAATATGATCTGCTTACTGAGGTCACTGTGTGCTTATGATGGGCTTAGTGAAAGCAGAATGGAGTGGCGGACCTGAGACTCACCTCCATTTAGTGCTCTTACATCTGTGTCTATAACAAGCAATGTCCATCCAAGACTGTTGCACTAATGATGCCTTTCATTTGCCATCTTTCTGTCACAAGTTTCATGCCATTACCTCAACGAGGATGCTTTCTTCATTCGATTATATGCCCTTAATGTGCTGTACATTGTGTACTGGCTACAAGTATTCCTTAGGTGTATGAATCGCAGCAGCGGCTTCTCTGCTAAGGCGCAGGAGCATCACCACACTGCTTTTTAGCAGTGCAAAAAGGGAAAAATAAAATGATGATATTATCATTTTATTTCTCCATGCTGAAGCCAGTTTTGGGGCAGGCGAGTATTGGCTGTCGTTACAGCCAGGAGGGAGAGGAGTGGTGGTCATTCTCTTAAGCACGTGATAGCTTGACCGGCCATTTTGGGCCAGCCAAACAGTCATGCGCAGTTAGCATGTTCTCCACCGGACTGTAATGCACAGCCTGGGTAGAGAACATGCGCAGGCTCCATGTCCCTGAGTGCCGAACCCCAACACTCACACCAATCACACTGCTGCTGTCAAGCTGGTGACAGACAGCATCGTCGTGATTGGCTGATGGGAAGCCTTTGCTACCTGCTTGCCTGACTCATCAATAAGAGAAGCTGAGGATATACTTCATGATGGAGGAGAGACGGCGGCCATGAAGAGGTAAGTGTAATATATATATTTTCTAAATATTTAGCTTTTCAATCGTCTCCTCCACCCCTCCGCCTCAACACCCCCATTCCGTGCCAGCCGCCACTAATGAATCACACTTACTACTAAACAGGAAACTTTTTCTTAGCATGAAGGAGGCTCATAGACAGCCAGACACGAGACTCCTTGCTAGCCTTTCGCATACTTACCTTATACGGAATGTGTAATAGGATCAAGAAACATGTTCTCCAACTCTAGCACTTGAACAAGTGACCTTTCAAGCTCAACATAAGTGAAGAAAGTAAATGCTACACATTATTGTTGCACAAACATATACGGAGATATGAAACCTGACATTTCTTAACTTATTCCAGTTAACATTATCTGCTCTCCTTCTCGCCTGAATCATGGCAAACGTCTCTGCCTGACCTTTAATTCGAAATCGTATGTCTTTTCCATGGCAGCTCTCGGTGCGAGAAAAGGGCAAATTATTGTCATAATGTATTTCAAAACCATAATAATTATTCTCTTCATATAAAGCACAGTTCTCTGTTTGTAAACTCATGTGAGTCACAAACAATTAAGGGGTTTGACCTTAAGGTAGGTAGTCTGGTGTGCCCCCAGAATATTGAGGAAGGAATCTTGATGGCACCAAAGATAGCAGGGCAAAAATATTGAAAGATAAATTTTCTATATATATAGGTTTACGTACATGTACCTTCATACTATATATATATATATATATATCAAATATCAATTCTGTTGTCTGTCACGAATCAGAAATTATATGACTGCCACTTATGAATTCGCATTTCTCTCCATTTAATTTGTCTTCCCCTGTTCCTTTTCTCTTTCTTCTTCTCTTTTTGCCCGGCACTTACATATCACCAACGTAGTGACTGCAGGTTTATGGATATGTATATATGTATAGACTGAGTATCTGGGGGGGAAAAGGGAAAGCGATTATGCTCATGGATCACGTCTAACATCTATGTAATTAAGCAATAAAGAATAGTATGAGCTTGATCTACTTTGCTTACGAGAATAGACTGGAACTCATTGATTGATTAAATGTAAATAGTTTGTATAATATTCCATTATCATTTTTGAGTAGTATTCTGAATAGCACATTGATTGTTATCAAGCTTTATGAACTATGACAGTTTTTGACAATATCTTTGATAATTTGATGATCCATATATTTGAGTTATAGTCTTTGATGAATTGCATTGTCATTGCTATCTCTCAGTATAGAAAGTATGATTAGACACTTTGTTCATAGGACAATAGCCGATCCACGGCTTTATTTAACGTCTATAATCATATAACACCCTCTTATGGATAGAACACCATTCTAAGATGGCGCCCACAGTGGCGCTTGAGGGTTAAGTCCTATGTTGCTGTCAATGAATGTAAAGTAAACTTTATTAATTAGCTGTTTACATGTCACGAGTGACACACTGACGAAGGCTCACGCCGAAACGCGTCTTGTGTTTCTTTCCCCAAATAAATCACCGTGATAATTTCTAGCTCCTTGAGTGCTGCCTCTTTTCTTATGAAATTGAAGAAAAGTTTGAGCGTTATATATATATATATATATCTATATTACCTACTGGCGGTCGCCAGTAGGTATATATAGTTAGGATTTTTTCTCTATGGGATTTTTGAAAATTCTATGTCTAATAACTTTGGCGTTTGTGGACGGAATTGGCTGAAATTTTCAGGAAAATGGCACATTTTGTTACTGAGCAGCCCTTGAAAATTTGGGGGGGGGTTCGTCAAGGGGGGGCCGAGAAAAAAGGGGGGTCCCAAAACGTGTTTTTAACATTGAGTTTTCCATAGGGCGGTTGGCCTCACTTTTAGCCCGAACGGCTGAATGGATTTGCACGAAACTTGGCAAAATTGTAGGGACTGGTAGCCCGATGTGCCTTTTGTAGGTCTCAATATATGTGCTCCAGTGGATTTTGAGAAATTAACGTTTAAAAAAAGATATATATCTGTAACAGCGGACCGGGCAGCGCTCCAGTACGCGTACTTTTCGCGCAACGGAGCTTTGTGAAGCGAAGCTGATTGGTTCTCCGGCGTCTGTAAACATTCCAAACAGTCCGTAGCGGCCGCCATCTTGTCTCTCGGTAGGATCGAGAGACAAGAGGAGGCCAAAGCGAAGGGGCAAATGACCATAAGGGGGAATAGTAGATCCTCGCTGACCCCCTACGTTTGATGTGGAGGTTTTAAAAGGGCCCCGCGGGGCAAATAATAATAATAATAATAATAATCGAACGGCTGAATGGATTTGCACGAAACTTGGCAAAATATTAGGGACTGGTAGCCCGATGTGCCTTTGCTAGGTCTCAATATATGTGCTCCAGTGGATTTTGAGAAATTAACGTTCAAAAAAAGATATATATCTGTAACAGCGCTCCGCTTTGCGTACTTTTCGCGTTACGGAGCTTTGCGAAGCTGATTGGTTCTCCGGCGTCTGTCAACATTCCAAACAGTCCGTAGCGGCCGCCATCTTGTCTCTCGGTAGGATTGAGAGACAAGAGGAGGCCAAAGCGAAGGGGGAAATGACCATAAGGGGGCATAGTAGATCCTTCCTGACCTCTTAGGTTTGATGTACCATTTTGCCAAGTTTGGTGTAATTCCGTTCAGCCATTCAGGCTGTAGACGTATGTAAATGTCCTATGGAAAATTGCATGGGGAAAACACATTTGAAAGTGTTGAAATTTAGAACCAATTAAAATGTTAGTTTGGTTTTGTATTTGTGTGTGATGAAAGTTGATTGGTTATGTATATATGTCAAATGAGAGGAAACCACAGCCATTTTGTGATACTACTGTCTGAGGTACATTTGTGAGGAATTTTTGGTGGTGAATTTCTGGTGTTTGATTTACACAGTACTAACACTTCTCCTACTTTTAAAAAGGTGAGTTGTTAATTTGTAAGGGGAACTATGTTGTACACTTGAAGATAATTTGAAAAATGTTTTCTGTTATTTATTTGCAGTCCTTCTGTTATACTAAATACTTGATAAAGTTAGTTTTATATTATGTATTACTAAAAACGATAAATGAAAGTGATTATTTTTATCTGCAATTTACAGCAAGCAATTTCAAAATAAAATGGCTCACAATGAAGAGACCGTGGCAATTTCTTTTGAATTGTCCACTACATTGATTGAAATTGAGAGCACCAATAATGAAATATTGTCACAAGGAGGAGATGACTTGTATGATTCCATTAGATTGATTGAAATGGACAGCACCAATAATGAAATATTGTCACAAGGAGGAGATGACTTGAATGATTCCACTACATTGATTGAAATTGAGAGCACCAATAATGAAATATTGTCACAAGGAGGAGATGACTTGTATGATTCCATTAGATTGATTGAAATGGACAGCACCAATAATGAAATATTGTCACAAGGAGGAGATGACTTGAATGATTCCACTACATTGATTAAAATTGAGAGCACCAATAATGAAATATTGTCACGAGGAGATGACTTGAATGATTCCACTACATTGATTGAAATTGACAGCACCAATAATGAAATATTGTCACAAGGAGGAGATGACTTGAATGATTTTTTTGATCAATCTGTTGATGGCGAATTTATCGAATGTTTGGAGACCATAGAGTTAGAAGAATCATCATTGCAGACTTTTCATGAGGAAATTGGTGATGAGGACATGTTACTAGTTCTTTCAAATTTAGAAAATTCTGAAGAATAAATTTATATTTAGAAATCAAAAATTGTTTGAGACATTATTCATTTTTATTTTTAATTTATGAGGTTGTAGCGAAGTGATTGTAGTATAAAATGAGACTTATAGTATAGAGTGCAACATTTTTATGTTACATGGTAAGTTTACTCATATTTACTTCCCTTCTGCCACTATATTATCTCCAATGTGTATTTGACATCTCTTCTTCATCTCCGGCCTCCTTTCTCTCACTGTCTGTCTCTGATGCATGCTATCGCTGCCATTTTGTGTAATTACAGAAGAGAGTAAAATAAAATAGTTCAGAACGTGAAAAGGGGGCAAAGTAGAGTACTCCTCACCCCCTAGGCCTTTTTAGGCGGTCCCAAAAGGATCAGTTTCTGCTTTCCTGAGAGATTATGGTATGAGTTCCATATACCACAATAACTTGCATTACAACATGCAAGATATCTATCTCCTATTACCAACTTTTGGAGATATTCGCGCTAAGCGCGAATATCTCCAAAAAGTAACACCTGCCCTGAGCAGTTCTTAGCCATGTTATCCAATGGGAGGTGGATAACATGGCTAAGAGCATTAGCTCGGTAATGCATGAATATCGCTGAGTTTTTAGCGATATTCATGCATTGCGGCCGTTTATTATCGCATTTGCGATAAACCTTGATAATAGCAAGGTTTATCTTCGATAATTTCTGACGATGCTTAGCGGTAAAAAATTCGTTGGTAAGCATCGTTAGCGATAAATATCGCTTAACTTTGGTAATATGCCCCAACGTCTGTTAACGTTCGATTCGAAGGAAATGAGGAAGTGTTGAAAAACATTGTCTGCGCCATCTTGCCTTTTTTGAAATGCCACACTTTTGTCGTGCACGGCAGCCATTTTAGATGCCTTGACCAGACCCACTCTCTGCACGCTGTCGATTCGTAGCATGGCTCCTCACCCTCGCAAGCATCTTCCCCAGGCACTGGTCACCCCCGCTCTCTGTCTTATGCATGGGCAATAAACCTCCCCCCATCTGCGCTGCTCTTCCCTGAGAATCACACTCTGTGCCCGCCCGACCTCTCCCTTTCGCCCTATTCACTACCGCACCCTCTGACACTCCTCTTCCTCTGTGTCCGATTGTCCAGGCTATCACCTAGCCCTGTAGATGTAGTTTATGGCCCCAGCTGTAAAGAATCACCCCTCTTCAAAGGAGTTATAGTAGATCAAGGGCCCACACCCGATGAGATCCGTCACACCACACGTGTTCCTACTATCTGAAAAACATCCTGTATTGTGATTGGGGAGGGGACCGAGCCTGAAGCGGAAGATTCCAGGAATGACTCTTTGTACATCAAAGTTTTTACAATTATGTGTCACATTAAAAATATATAGCACTCCAACAAAGTAGTAGGAATATAAAACTTTAATAACATATAAATATATACAACAAAACAAAAACAGTAAAAACATTTAAACAACGAAGAGACCGTGGCAATTTCTTTTGAATTATCCAATAGATTTATTGAAATTGACAGCACCAATAATGAAATATTCTTGTCAGTAGCGGTCTGTTGTGCGAATAGTTCCAAGGCAGCAGAACGCGCTGAAATCTAGATGGCACGAAAGTGATGTCTAGTAAGTTGCCGCCCAGCAAATAACGGCGTGGGGCGCCGCGGGGGTGAGTGAGTCCAGTAGGCACCACAGCTATTCTTACCGGCATTGCAGAATTACTGCTGGGGACAATGCCTGTGCTGTTATGTTATGTTATGTTATGTTATGCACTTTTGTATTGCGCACAGCTGCCCCAGCCAAGGGGCGTCCTGGCGCATGGCAGGCAAAGTGCAACAGATAGCAGAAACACAACACCGATAAAAGAATTTATTTAAAAAGAAAAGTTTTCAGGGCTTTGCGAAAGGCCAAAAGATCAGCCAATAGCCGTAAGTCCACTGGGAGGGAATTCCAGAGTTCAGCCGCCCTCACCCGAAAAGAGCGGCCACCAACCCGACACAACCTGTATCGGGGGACCACCGCGAGCGCCTGGCTTCCCGATCTCAGAGCGCGGGATGGAACATACCACGACAGAAGATCAGCAAGAATTGGCGGACCTACTCCCCTCAAGATCTTAAACGCCCAGCACAACACCTTAAACTGAATGCGTGGTTTAATGGGGAGCCAATGCAAAGATCTCAAGACTCCAGAAACAGAGCTCCTTCGGGGTAGGCCAACAATGGCTCTCGCCGCGGCGTTCTGCACTCGTTGGAGGCGGGTAGTCTCCGCCACATTGGTCCCTGCCAAAAGCGAGCTGGCATAGTCCAGGCGAGATAATACCGTGGCCTGGACTATCAGCTGCCTGGTACCACGGTCAAAGAACTTAAGAATGGGCCTCAGCGACCGCAAGATGCCAAAACAGCAGGCCGCGATTTTCTTAGAATGGCCCTCGTAACTGAGAGCGGGATCCATCCACACCCCCAGGTTCCTAAGTTCAGTGACCGGGAGAGGGACCGGCCCCAGTTCAACTGGCCACCACTTGTCCCCCCACAGCTCCGCCCTCCTGCCAACGATCATGATCTCCGTTTTCTTCGCGTTGAGCTGGAGACAGTTGTTCTTCATCCAGCTTGCCACCGCCCTAAGTCCACTCTGAAACCTGGGGGCATCCCGGTCCGCATCCCCGCTGATAGTAACCGCTAGCTGAGTATCGTCAGCATATGAGACCATAGTCATGCCCCATTGCTTGACGATCTCAGCCAGCGGTCTCACGTACAGATTGAACAGCGTGGGACTCAGCGAGGAGCCTTGCGGGACCCCCTGTCTCAGAGGAAGGAATTGGGACTGGTGCGGTGGCAACGCAACGCTAAAGAAACGATCGTTCAGGAAGGAGCGGAACCACTGGAGGGCAGCGCCACCCAGCCCGACCTCCTCCAGGCGATGCAACAGGATGGGATGGGACACAGTATCGAACGCGGCGCTCAGATCTAATAAAACGAGCGCCGCTGTCTGCCCCGCATCCATCACTGTGCGAAGGTATTCAGCCATAGAGAGAAGGGCGGACTCTGTGCTGTGACCAGCTCGGAAACCATTTTGGGTGGGATCCAAGATGTTAAACTGGATAAGGTGCGCCGAGAGAACTTTGCAGGGTCACAGCAGAAACAAAAAGGATTCTGTTGAAGATGTTGTTGGTTTTAAATTTGAAAACAGTTCTGGTGTCAACTGCTATGCTAATGTAGTGGTTAATGTTTTGTTTTCTCTAGAATATGTAAAAGAGGGGGAGGCAGTCCAAAGTTCCGTTAAAAGGGCAAAGGAAAGGATCGGTGGTTTGAACTATCAGTCAAAAAGGGGAGGGGGTGCAACAATTTTTCCTACCGGGTCACACTGTGCTTTCACCGGAACTGAGGTCTGCAGGATTCTAGTAATTCAAAGTGAGGCTGGCGCCAGCATGGGAGCGCCGACGTCCCGCGGATACAGTTTCGTCACTCCACGGGCGATCATGGCAGTCATTCCCCATTGGGGGTCGGAGACTCCCGCGGCTCCTCTAGAATCTTCAAGGTCGTGGAGGAGTACGGTGGTGGAGTCAACCAGTGACCGGGCCATTTCTTTATGCTGGGCCCGCTCTTGCCAGGTCGACCGCCATTTTGAGAGTTCGGTAGCTACTGGCGATCGCGGGGTCAAATGAGCGGACGGGCTCCACCCTGCCGGGCGAGACGTTGCAGCATGGCCACAGTGGAAGAACCCTTTTCCGGGCGCCTGGAGCGCTGAGGGTGCAGCTGGGAAGCCTCCACCTGGGGAGGCGGGAGAGGCCTGTTTGCACCGTCTCTCCCTCCCAGTGCACCCCACGGCGTCTCGCTTGAGATTTGTTATGGCCGGACCAGGCGATGAGGACGAGGGGGGGGGGGGTCGGAGGCATGTGCAAGACATCCCCCCCCAGGGTTGTCGCAGCCATTATTCAAGAAAGAAGAAGTGTCCCGTCCGTCTTCGGGCCGGGCTTCCGGTAGATGTCGGTCGGACGCCCCTGGCTCTGGCCCCATGAACGGGTTTCTTGGTTTATCGGCTGCAGCCGGATCCCGTCGGCCTCGGCCCCCTGACCGTTGGTGGCCGGACCGGAAGAGCATGTGGCGGGAGTACCTGCAACTCTCAAGGGCCACCGCGGCCGGACTGGGAGAGAGAGGGGAGGGTCGAGGAGACATTCCCCCCCCCTGCAACTGTTCAGCGTTGTAAAGGCAATCCCCTGGCCGGGTCCCGCTGGCCTCGGCCTCTCCTCCGGCTACACCCTACGTTAGGATCTCCTGGCCGAGGCGTGGCAGCAGGACTTGCCTTATATGGGCTGCTCCCGGCTGGGCGTAGCCGCAACCCTGCCCCACCTTGGAAGTTTCCAGAGTGGGGGCGGATGTTCTACTGACTTGCATTTTCCCTAGTCTATCGATTTTTTGGGCGTGGCAGGCGGTGGGACAGCGAGGGGTGATTTGGTTTCTCTTACTGTTTTTCTGGTCTCTCACCACTGGCATATTTTAACGTTTTCTTGTTTCTAGGACATTAATAGGTTTTATCATTACGTTATGTTATCGTTTCTTTGTTCGTTGTTTAATAAAAGTTCATGTTCATCAGTGGCCTACTGATTTTCGTTTTCCTATTCTGTTCTTTCCAGGTTGTTTCATGCTAAAGTTTCTGTTAACAGGATACAGTGATCACTTCGTTATTATTGCATATGTCCTTTTCACTAGGGGTGCTCTCTGGTCGTGCCAGATGACGTATCTCTAGTAAATGGTCCGGGTGAAACAGGTGCATCAATCAGTGGGGAGTAGATAGGCATGACAGATTACAACGGGGGAGAAAGGTCCGCATTACGTACCCTTTCACTACTTGCAAAGATTTTCCTACGTTTATTTGGAAACAGGGAATACCTCCAAAAAGAACTAATTCCCAAACAGTCAATGTTCGGACAATCAATCAATCAATGAGGAATGAAATAGGTACGACGTGTTAAAGGCTTGCGTTACCTACCCTTCACTATCTGCAAAGGGAGAGAGAATATTCCTATTCTTCCTCGTTTGCAGGCAGAGAAGATCCTTAAGAGAACCAACTTCGAACAATTCAATGCTCGATTCAAACAATCAACAAGGGGTACTGTGAACACAAATGAACGCCGCTTATGTACATACGCATTGCTATTTTCAACAGGTTGTTCCTAATGTTTCTATTTTAGCGAGGTCAAAAAGAGATCCCATTAGTGGCCTACTGATTTTGCTCGATTCCTTTTGTTTTTTTACACGATTTTTCGCTATCTGCAAAGACTAAACAGAGTATTGCGACTCTGTGCTTGTTTGTAAATAGAGAATGAACCAAAGAGAACAATCAATCAAATGGAGAGAGAAGCAGGCACGACGGATTACAAAGGGGGCAAAGGGCTGCGTTAACTACCCTTCACTATCTGCAAAGAGAGAGTACTCCTAATAGAAATGAGGGGTGGGGGGCAGCATTCAAAGCAGATCAGTGTGCATAAACACGAAAATGTTTTTACTTACCACGTACTTGACATTCGACAGCTTATGATATTTGCTATTAAAAAACCATTGAAATTCACTGAAAAAACCATAGGTTATAGACCATATATAGTTAGGAATTAGCATTTACAAAACCTTGAAAATTCACTGAAAAAACCATAGGTTATAGACCATATATAGTTAGGAATTAGCATTTACAAAACCTTGAAAATTCCCTGCAAAAACCATAGGTTAGAGACCATATATAGTTAGCTGGACATTTTATTGACATAAAACCAATGAAATTCCATATATAGTTAGTTGCACTAACTATATATCGCGCACCCGCAATCCACTGCTGATGATGTCACATATTACATCATTCATGACATGGTCAGTGACATCACTGATGACATCACTGATGACATCTCAAATGACATCACTGA
This sequence comes from Lissotriton helveticus, assembly GCF_964261635.1. NCBI lineage: Eukaryota > Metazoa > Chordata > Amphibia > Caudata > Salamandridae > Lissotriton > Lissotriton helveticus. The sequence continues at coordinate 823,604 of NW_027611959.1, forward strand.
TGACATCACTGATGACATCTCATTTGACATCAATGACCACATCACTGATGATATCATTCATGTGACAATACAATGCATCTCCTCACATTTTAATATAACCTCTGTTTCACCCAGTGTTAAAAAGAGAGTATAATTTTTAAAACCATTGACACACCAATACTAGTTACTACATACGCACTCACTGATTGCTACGTCTACACACACCTTCACTCATTCACCCATACAATCATTCATACATACAATCACTCATCTTTACAACAGTATCATATGCACTCATACACCTATACAGACACTCACAGTCTGCCACTCATCCATGGAGTTACTCACACACCTAGTCAGTCCTGTAAAGAATCAATGACACTTCCATTTTCTTGTCTATACAGTTAAACATAGAGCACCTTACATTTTCAAACATATACTAACACATACTTACCTTCTTATACAATCATTGATACAAGTACAGATTGATCTGCACAGAGTCACACACCTCCCAGCTAGCCACACACACACTCAGTCTCCCATACAAATACTTGGGCAATCAATCAATAACCCATATAGTTACTCATATAGCTACTGATCAACACATGCAGCAGTTTACAGAACAACAGACATAATGATGCACAAATTAAGACAGTTTAGTCACTAACCCATGCACTCAGTGAGACACATTTAATCACTCACTCATACAGTCAGTCACGCACCTACTAAATCCTTCATCCAGACACTTCTACATCTACTCATTCTTCAATATGTAAAACATATTTAAACTTTTCAGAAACACACAGTCACTGGATGATGTCATCAGTGATGTCATTTGAGATGTCATCAGTGATGTCATCAGTGATGTCACTGACCATGTCATGAATGATGTAATATGTGACATCATCAGCAGTGGATTGCGGGTGCGCGATATATAGTTAGTGCAACTAACTATATATGGAATTTCATTGGTTTTATGTCAATAAAATGTCCAGCTAACTATATATGGTCTCTAACCTATGGTTTTTGCAGTGAATTTTCAAGGTTTTGTAAATGCTAATTCCTAACTATATATGGTCTATAACCTATGGTTTTTTCAGTGAATTTTCAAGGTTTTGTAAATGCTAATTCCTAACTATATATGGTCTATAACCTATGGTTTTTTCAGTGAATATATATATATATCTTCAAAGTGCACAGATGTGGAGGTAAGAATAGTAAAGCTATACTTCCTTGACTTTGGATATTTTGCCCCTCGATATCAGTGTATCTTAATATTCTTAGCCTCGATATTCCATAGTATAGACACGTAACATTGAAGTATCTCTAAGCTGCATTTGTAGGGAAGGGTTCACGGTGCATTTTCTATGAATACTTGTGTCTAACTGCTATCTTATATGTGGCATTCACCTGAGCCCTCAAGCATCATTCTCAAAGGATTTTCTGCAAGTAGTTTCCAAGAATTAGACATCCTTACCTTAGGAAGCTATGAGTTCGCAAATCTTATTCCTCCAGTCACAAGCAAGTCGCACATAAGCCTGGAGTAAGATATGCCAACTCAGAAAGAAATATGTGAATCAGGGTCTTATAATTATGTTTAATTCACATCTATTCTGGAGTATGACACATACTCTGCTGATAAAAAAAGATTTGTAAGCCAAGCCACTTACATTAATATTTCTACGGCATTCACCTTTAAACTTACATGTTTCTGCACAGAGACAATGGGAAGTGGAATCATGTTTTAGAAGTGGTGCTTAAAACCTCCGATTTGTAGTGTACAGGTGCTCTTCTTCAGGACCTATCACTCTTATTTCACTTATTTTTTCCCAATCCAGCAGGTGGGGTAATCTCAATTATAAAACAAGCATTTGCAATGCAATAGCTCTCGCTTTTACGCAAGTTTAAGCTATTGGCATTGTAAATGACAATGCTTTTATTTATGTTTCAAAAACCAAAACATAAATAAAAAGGATTGTCATTTACAATGCCAATAGCTCAAACTCGTGTAAATGCGAGACGTGTTGCATTGCAAATGCTTGTTTGCATGTGTTACACTGAACTGATGGGGGGGGGGGACCAGCTGCAAATTAATTACATAAAGCAGCGCGGTCGGTAAAGTGAAAGCGGACTGCACTGGAATAAGGACAGACCATTCAAGAAAATAGTGCTTACCCACTAAATAACTGAAACTGTGTAACGAGCCAAGTAAAAGGTCCAGTAGTTATGGGGGGTAATAAATGCAGACAAGGCAGTACCAAGGTGGGACTAACAAGCCTATGTATGAATGACAAGCCAATGACAAATATGGGCGGAGAGTGGGCAAGGCTTCCTAGTGCATACCTTAATACAGTATCCCTCACAGAGTGTACAGCACATGCACACTGCCCCTAGGCTCTACCTTAAAATAGCATTGGTCTCCGACTCGTTTGTGAAGAGTCAAGCTTTGACAGAGGACAGCATTTCCGATCTCGGCCAGAAGCCAATAAAACAGAGGTGGGAAAGAATGGGGAGAACTGTACAAGGGGTCAGGCAGTGACATAATGCAAAATAAAGGGGCCTGCCTGCAGAATGAGAGAATCCCCGAGTCCTCCTAACACACCGATAGTCACTGTCCTTGGGCACTATCGGACCCCTATGAATGGCTCTGGGCCACCTGGAGGGTTGGGGCCACCCTTTGCGCTTCAGGGCTGCAGGAACCTGCGTTACAGCCCTGGGGTCAGGAGGCATGCATAATAAGGGATTCAATACAGATAAAATAAGTAATCTCACTAGCTTTTAGATGATTGGACTAGTTTAGTGTCCTGGTCAAAAGGTGGTTCTAGTCCCAACAAATTCAAAAAAATAACCGAAGGGATGTCAGAACATTTGTATGCTTACACAGATTAATCATTAACAGCCCTAGGCTACTGTGAGTTGGCATCAATGATTTAACTCGAAGATGGCATGATAGGCTGAGCTGGTGGTATGCGAACTGTAAACATTTTTTATAGAGGTGTAAGCCACCTGGAAGCACGTATGAGTAGAATAGCTTAGAAACACTAGCTTGTTGCCACAAAAAGGCCTCAAACAGTAAGTAATGTCTCTATCTCTCCCAACATTACTGGCGTCCTTCATGGGGCCAAGCGCTTTTATAGGCATTGTTAGACCTGGCATCTTTGGCGTGGTTTCCCATGACTTTTTGCCTCTACCTCCTGTATTTTTGACGCTGTGCTGGATTTCGTTTTTGCTGGTTTGGATGCTTTGGGCACTTTGCCACTGCTGATCAGTGTCAAAGGGCAAGTGCTCCCTGAGTAAATTGTTATTGTGATTGGCCCTTCGTGATTGGCAAATTTGTTTTAACAGTAAGGTCCTAGTAAAGTGCACTGAGTGTGCCAGGGCTTGGTATTCAAATGCTACTAGTGGGCCTGCAGCACTGGTTGTGCCACCCACACAAGTATCTCTAAAGTGGTATCTCAGGCCTGCCACCGCAGTGTCTGTGTGCAGTTGCTAAATGCCATGCTAACCTGACCAGTGCCCCCACTGGCCAGGCCTAACCCTTCCCTTTCTGTACACATTGGACAGCCCTTTAGAAGGCCCAAGGTACACCCCCCCTGGGCAGGGTGCAGTGTATGTGAAAGGTAGGGCATGTCCTGATGTAGGTGACATGCTCTGATGGTGAAATACTGCCAATTTCGTTTTGAGAGGACTATCTTGCCCATAGGCTATACTGGGGAATGATGTGTATAATGTTTACATGCATATCTTCCCATAGGAGCAAGATATAAAAGGATGTTTTTAAAATCCTGTGTTTGAGAACAGCACTTTTAGAAAGTGGCTGTTCTCTTGTCTGACCTTTCTGTGTGCCTTGGTCTGTTTGTGAATTGACTGTCTGGTTTGTGATTGACAGGGGCTGGGGAGCCCCCAGGAGGCTGGATGAGCCAGCCCTAGGCTGAATAGCTGCATCTACATCTTGAGTGGTGGGAGGTGATAGCACCTGGGCCTGAATAGGGCTCTGCCTGCCTTCCATAATGCTGGCTCCACCTGCTGGGCGGCTGACCACCCTGTCCCTCTCTCTGAAAGGAAAGAAGAAGTCAGGAAAGCAAAGTGCTCCAGGACTGACCAGAACTGGTCCTGACTAAGCCAAGGCCTCTCTGCCTCTAGAGAACAAAGGAACAACTGGTATAAAAAGGGATGCCCAGACCTCAGAAAATTAGATCATCCTGGAATCAAGAAGGAACCTCTGCCAAGGAGAAAGCTGGAAGACTGGAGAGGAAGGACTGTCCTGCTGTATGTTTGTGGGCTAACCTGCAGTTGCTTTGCTGCCAAGGAGTTGGGAAGGACTTTGCTGTTGCTGTGTCCCCTTGCTTGAAGAGATCTCCAAGGGCCTGAGAAGAGCTGGCCTCCTGTTAAGAAGTTCCAGGAACAAAAGGACTTCACCCCCAGCTTCCCCCTGAACTTTGCTGTATGAGTTCTGCCCTTCCTAGAGTGCTTGATCCAATTGTGGGGCCTCTGGAAGTTGTGCCTGCTGTTTGGGGAGCTGGACAAGAAGAAAAGAAGATCTGCAATTTTCACTCATCGCTCGCTTGCGGAGTGCACCGTCGACAGTGTGTAAATTCCCGGCGCCACTAAGTTCGTCGCAGCCGCTGTTGACGCTGCGAGAACCGATGACGCGTTCGCTTGCGGAGTGCGTCGCCCTGGTGCAGGCGTATTCCTATCACTGCGAGTATCGTCGCAGAGCCTGTTGTCTCTGGGTGAGATCGCCGCACCGCTTGCTCACGGACCGCATCACGTCGTTGTGAACATTGTCGCAAAGCCATCACATCGAGGTGCCGCGAGAGGAGAAGATCGATGCTGTGCCACACATCGCCGCCGCACCTGGATCGTTGCCGTCCCGAAGATCGTCGCATCATGCCTGTGTGAGACGCTTTCTACCTAACCGGCGCACCGGAATCCTTACAAGGTATCGCATCACTCCCCATACAGACCGGATTCATCGCAACACGCCCGCTGCGTCCAGTGGGGCTGTCGCATTGCCTCCCTTGGGTCTCAGGAGTGACACATCGCTTGTTTTTCAACGCTGCAGCTTCCATTTAGAACTTTAGTTGCATTTGCAGGTACTTTGGGCTAAACGTGATGCAACTGTGGATTATTTTGACGCAAACCATAGAAGTCTTTTTAAATGATATTCTTGAACTATGTATGTTGGATTTTTGTCAGTCAGTCAGTCAGTCAATCCACTTCAATTAATTAAAATCAATAAAGTACAAAACAGACAACAAACACAAACAGTATTACAAAACATTTGGGCAAAGTGTATAAACACAATATCACAGATTAAAACATCATATCCAAGTTTTCAAAGTTTAAAAATGTCAATAATCCTTGTTAGTCTTGTCTAGGCAAAATTCATCATCAGGTTTCTTTTTTTCTTTAGTCTCACAGCGGCAACAAGAAAAGATGCAATATGAAAAATATCTCCTGGGTTACACAATGACTGTAAAAAAACGAACGCTGGTCTAACCTGTAAAAAAAACCTTCCTCCTAAAATAGGTACCAAAAATGTTATGTGGATATTAGAATAAAAATGACAGAACATTATAAAATGTAAAGTATCCTGGGATGAAAAGTTGTCAAAGTGACAGGAATCTGCGTCCTCAGGTTTGCACCATCCCAGAAAATCCCCCAATATGAGATGAATCAGATTAAAGCGTAGCCTAATTAGGAGCCAGCGATGAAAAGGCTTGTTCACCATTGCTAAGTAGGGTTCCATAAAAATGGTTATTTTTAACAAGGAATGAGCCCTAACTAAAGGTTTGCATAGCTCCTGTTCTTCTCGCTCCAGCATCAGTAAATTCTTGAAATTCAGTTCACCCACATCACATCCTCCTTCCGAATCTTTTCAGGGGCCTCAAAAAGTTCTGGCCGTCCTATTTTGGATAACATGCATTTAACATAGGACAACCACTTAATTTTAAAAGACTTATCTAGTTTAACACAGTCCCTTAAGATCAGGTGGTTCAGGGTTAAATCGGAATTAAGCCAAGTTTTGAGCCAACAGAGCAACGGAGCTGTGCTCAAAATGTTGGAAACATAGCCCAGCCCCAATTCCCGATGTATAGCATACATTGGGGTAGATTGTGGTATAGACCGAAGACTTCGTAAAAATTTATTTTCAGCTATCTGCACCCCAGCCTGCCCTTTATAACCCCATATAGAGGATCTAGCTCTATAAACCTTTAAAATGGCCTCTATCGGTCTAGCCCCCAAATGCTGTGCAAACCCTAAAAGACATAGGGAAGATCAGGTAACTGCGTTTTTTAAAACTTGTGTTGCGATACCCAGGACGACCTATCGTCAAATCAATCAATCAATCAATCAATCAATCAATCACTTGTAAAGCGCGCTACATACCCGTGCGGGTCTCAAGGCGCTGGGGAGGGGGGGGAGGGGAGGCTGCTACTGATTGAAAAGCCAGGTCTTGAGAAGTCTTCTGAAGGCCAGCAGGTCCTGGGTCTGTCGTAGGCCGGTAGGGAGAGTGTTCCAGGTCTTGGCGGTGAGGTGGGAGAAGGATCTGCCACCGGAGGTAGATTTCAGGATGCGTGGAACTGTGGCGAGGGTGAGGTTGGCGGAGCCGAGGCTGTGGGTGGGGGTATAGAAGCTGAATCGGCCATTGAGGTATGCTGGTCCGGCGCTGTGTAGGGCTTTATGTGCATGGATGAGGAGTTTGAAGGTCATCCTCTTGTTGACGGGGAGTCAATGCAGGCCTCAGAGGAGGAGTGTGATGTGGCTGCGTCGGGGGGCGTCGAGGTGTTCTGGATGCGTTGTAGCCGTTTTAGGAGCTTGGTTGTTGTTCCTGCATAGAGGGCAATCCCGTAGTCCAGTCTGCTGGTGACGAGGGCTTGGGTGACGGTTTTTCTCGTGTTGGCGGGGATACATTTGAAGATCCCGTGGAGCCTTCAGAGGGTATTGAAGCAGGAGGCGGAGACGGCATTGACCTGCTTGATCATGGAGAGGGAGGAGTCGAGGATGACCCCAAGGTTGCGTGCGTGGTCGGTGGGTTCTGGGTCTGTTCCTAGCGATGTTGGCCACCAGGACTCGTCCCAGGCTGAGGGGGTGGGACCGATGATGAGGACCTCCGTCTTGTCTGAATTCAGCTTCAGCCTGCTGTCCTTTATCCATTCGGTGACGGCCTTCATTCCTCTGTGGAGGTTGGCTTTGGCGGTATGGGGGTCTTCGGTGAGGGAGATGATCAGCTGGGTGTCGTCGTCGTAGGAGATGATGTTGAGGCTATGCTGTCGGGCGACGTGGGCAAGTGGTGCCATGTAGATAGTTTTACAGCAAACGCCGCACAGCATCAAGCTGCCTGCCAGAAGCACGCCTTACATTATTACGCTGCACTTGAAATTTTGCGCAGTCCAGAGATAACACGCAACATCAGGAAGTTTATCAGTGGCTACATCAGCAAAATATAAACTTTTTCTGAAAATCAAACCGGTGTTCTGTCTTCAAGCGAGCGAGGGAATTTCACTTGACACTAGCTGTGCCTGTCTGCACTCTCTCCTCACCTGGCTGTGCCCCGGTCTCCCTCCCGCCGCCGCTGTAGTCATCTTTGCGGCCGCCGAGCGGAGGGAGACTACACTTCCCAGCCTGCCCAGCGACCCGGAACACTTCAGCGGGGTCACCGCGCCCGGAGGCGCTTGAAATTCGCTGCTCCCTCGGGGGAGCGGGTGTTCTGTCTTCAAGCGAGCGAGGGAATTTCACTTGACACTAGCTGTGCCTGTCTGCACTCTCTCCTCACTTGGCTGTGCCCCGGTCTCCCTCCCGCCGCCGCTGTAGTCATCTTTGCGGCCGCCGAGCGGAGAGAGACTACACTTCCCAGCCTGCCCAGCGACCCGGAACACTTCAGCGGGGTCACCGCGCCCGAAGGCGCTTGAAATTCGCTGCTCCCTCGGGGGAGCGGGTGTTCTGTCTTCAAGCGAGGGAGGGAATTTCACTTGACACTAGCTGTGCCTGTCTGCACTCTCTCCTCACCTGGCTGTGCCCCGGTCTCCCTCCCGCCGCCGCTGTAGTCATCTTTGCGGCCGCCGAGCGGAGGGAGACTACACTTCCCAGCCTGCCCAGCGACCCGGAACACTTCAGCGGGGTCACCGCGCCCGGAGGCGCTTGAAATTCGCTGCTCCCTCGGGGGAGCGGGTGTTCTGTCTTCAAGCGAGCGAGGGAATTTCACTTGACACTAGCTGTGCCTGTCTGCACTCTCTCCTCACCTGGCTGTGCCCCGGTCTCCCTCCCGCCGCCGCTGTAGTCATCTTTGCGGCCGCCGAGCGGAGGGAGACTACACTTCCCAGCCTGCCCAGCGACCCGGAACACTTCAGCGGGGTCACCGCGCCCGGAGGCGCTTGAAATTCGCTGCTCCCTCGGGGGAGCGGGTGTTCTGTCTTCAAGCGAGCGAGGGAATTTCACTTGACACTAGCTGTGCCTGTCTGCACTCTCTCCTCACCTGGCTGTGCCCCGGTCTCCCTCCCGCCGCCACTGTAGTCATCTTTGCGGCCGCCGAGCGGAGGGAGACTACACTTCCCAGCCTGCCCAGCAACCCGGAACACTTCAGCGGGGTCACCGCGCCCGGAGGCGCTTGAAATTCGCTGCTCCCTCGGGGGAGCGGGTGTTCTGTCTTCAAGCGAGCAAAGGGAATTTCACTTGACACTAGCTGTGCCTGTCTGCACTCTCTCCTCACCTGGCTGTGCCCCGGTCTCCCTCCCGCCGCCGCTGTAGTCATCTTTGCGGCCGCCGAGCGGAGGGAGACTACACTTCCCAGCCTGCCCAGCGACCCGGAACACTTCAGCGGGGTCACCGCGCCCGGAGGCGCTTGAAATTCGCTGCTCCCTCGGGGGAGCGGGTGTTCTGTCTTCAAGCGAGCGAGGGAATTTCACTTGACACTAGCTGTGCCTGTCTGCACTCTCTCCTCACCTGGCTGTGCCCCGGTCTCCCTCCCGCCGCCGCTGTAGTCATCTTTGCGGCCGCCGAGCGGAGGGAGACTACACTTCCCAGCATGCCCAGCGACCCGGAACACTTCAGCGGGGTCACCGCGCCCGGAGGCGCTTGAAATTCGCTGCTTCCTCCGCGTCGCGGGACGCGAGCGGGACGCCCAGACAAAGCCCGGACAAAGGGCGGGCCGTCTGAGGCCGTCCGAGGTTGGACTAGGTTGGGTTGGGCCTGGGACCCTGCCCGAAAACTTTTTCGATCTGTTGCAGTATACTGCCCATTTTGGACGGCATTGCCCAGGGTATCTATTATAACTGTTGTGCTTTATGAGAAACTATCTCGCTTTGAGTGTATTGTCCATTTGAACTATGCCTGCGAAAAAGCAAACTCCTGCTAATAACACCATAGATAATTATCTTGTTCAAGTTGTGGCAAGAATAAACAGCGACAGGAGATCCTCATTGGGATTATACTCATCTAACCAATCTCCCTTCGTCGATATAGAGACTCAGGATCCTTTTGCACAACAATTTAGCAGTCCATCTGGTGAAATACATGATTCTCTCCATGATACAATTATCATCCAGCCTAGTGGCATTGTTGCTAGCACTGAAGATAATAGTGACAGTGAAGTTGTGACTGTGATATCCACTAACAAAGAGTCCCCAATCCCCATTGCGGCCCCTGTCCCAGCCCCGAGAATCACAGGGGATAAAACAAAGGTTACGTCAAAACCGGAGGGTCTAAGGTCAGCTAGAAATAAAGTTGCAACCCCACCAAGGAAATCACTAGAGGATGAGGAGGATGATTTGACTAGCGAGGCTTATGTTACTCTCTCTAATGCTCAATTTAATAAACTATTGACTATGATGGATACAAAACTCAAAGGTATAGTTAAACCTCTGGTCAGTAAAATAGACAAGCTAACCTCTGAGGTTAGTCGATTGGAAGGTTTACTAGTAAAAACTCTGGTGGAGGTAGGAAAACTCCCGGAAGTCGTTCATTCTAGGATAGAGCCATTAGTGAGTAAAACAGCCTCGGTAGAAAAAAGTGGATTTATCCCTATCCCTGCACCAAATACATCAATGGCTGCTCAGATTAATTCCTTAGGTGGTGCCTCAGATGTTACACCCCCGTTCCCATTTTTGGTGATTCTAACACTGGGAAAGGGACTTTTGAGCTTGTAGTTGAAGCCTCCCCATTGGTTCTCGTTCTTGCAAATGTTCCCCCACTAGCTCAAGGAGAACATGAATCAACTTCATTTTTAATAAATAAATCCTTATCGTGGCTCACTAACAACATGGTAATTTCTCCCTGGGGAAAGCAGCAACTCTCTGAAGAGCTTGTAAATGCGAGAAGGGTTCAGTGGATCGGTGACAGGGTCAAAAAGTTTAAGGGGGAGTGTGCTGTTCTCCACTTTTCAGACCCTGGGGTTTTGCCAAACATCTTGCCCAACATCTTACCTCCACAGCGAAGAGCAACTTCAATTGTTCCACTGACTTTGGACTTTTTCTACCCTAGGAAGGGAAGTGGACCGAATTCCAGTATTTTAAGAACAAAATGGAATGCTGTGACTAAAAGAGGCAGGATGGTAGTTGGCTCTACTGAGTGGGGATTGGGTTTGCAAAATAGATTCTCTGCTCTCTCAAACCTGGATGCCTGTGACTGACAACCATTTAACCATAATTCTATGTTGCAAATTTCCTGTGATGCATGTACCACTGGGGAGACCGGTTATCCAGTTGAAGCTCGATCTAAGAGGGCCCTTTCTGAGGTTACAGTTGGACCAACTAAAGAAAATGTAAACTGCAATGACATTGTTGATACGGTGTTGAATGGGTTTGTTTCTAGTCCCAATTCTGTCATGGAAACCGACATGGGGAATTTATTGTCTTGGAATGTGGCTGGGCTATGTTCCAAGTTGGATTGTGTAGACTGGTTTGGATATATAAGCAAGTACGATATTTGCATTTTTCAAGAGACTTGGGCCTGTGACCCTGTTTTTGCTTTGGGGTACTTACATTTTTATGTTCCAGCCACTAAGGGCCCAAAAGGGCGCCCGATGGGGGGCCTCACTATATGGGTCAGGCAGTCCCTAAAGGTTGTAGTAAAAAGTGTGGAGCTTGACCAAAAAGATATCCAGCTCATTAGACTCATGAGTGATCTACCCATCTCCATTGACATCTATAACATATATGTTAGAGGAGGAAATACAGGAATACAGGAAAATCTGAGGTTCTCTTGAGCCTGTATAATCTTCTAGAGATACATTCGGCAAGGAAGAATATAATAATTGCAGGCGACTTAAATCGTACGTTTGAACCTCTGATCACTGGTGAGGCCTTACTGGGTGAAGAGGAAGACAAGCAATGGGATATTCCCACATTAGATACTACTCCAGTAACTCGCTGGACTGCGGATATATTAGGTATAAATGCAATGTGCCTTGAACACGGGCTAAGAGCTCTGAATGGTCGTACTAAGTCAGATAGAGTTCCAGCCATGACTTTCAATAATGGGAGAAACAAAAGCCGCATTAATTATGTCATCTGTAGCATGTCTATATGGTCATCTGTTAGTGATATGGTAGTAACAGAAAGGCTAGAGAGCGACCATAACCCTTTATGCGTTTCTCACAAATGGTGGCTGTCTGAAGTCATTGTATCTATCCCCCGTGACGATCTTTTACCACCGTTGATTACACCGTTGATTACACCAACAAATGACATGCGCAGGTTGAGGTGGTCAGGTGTCAGGACAGATCAGCAGGTCCTAGAAAAAATAGGAGCCGCGACTGACAAGGCTATCGAGGCCTTGGAGTGCGTGGCTGGGATCTCTTTGGGCCATGACGATACAACCAAAGCACATGTGACTCTCTTTAAAGAAATAAAATGTTATTTTCTAAAACCCGTAAATAGAAAGAGGGTATGTGCTTATAGAGCTGCTAAGTGGTATAATCATGATTGCAAGGTGGCACGAACCAACTTGGGAGCCGCGATCAAGATCAATAATTTGGGGGAGATTCGATTTGCTAGGAAGCACTATAAAAACTGTATTGCTAAGGCGAAAAGAGATTGGGACGAAGCCCATTGGAACAAGCTGAAATGTGCAAGTGATCGTAAACACTCTAGATTATTTTGGCACATTGTCAAATGGGGTCATGAAAGGTCTGAAGAAGCAAGTAATAACAATGTCCCACATGACGCTTGGGTCAAATTCTTCAGTGAACAGTACTCTACTGGGGATCAGTCTGTAAATAGTATTTGCCCTACCTATTTGTTTGCAGAAGACAACATCTTCGCACAGAGTGAAGTATTGTCTGCCCTTAAAACTGTACATAGTGGCCGAGCTCCTGGCAGCGATGGGGTCCCAGCGGATGTTTTTCTAAATGACACTGGAAGGTGGAGTAAATACATCTACCTACTAATAAACCACATTGCCAAGGGTGCAGAAATCCCGGTATCATGGCGGGGTGCTGTAATCATCCCTGTATATAAAAAGGGAGATCGTGCCCAAACTTGCAATTACCGCCCAATCAGCTTAATTGATACTGTTCAAAAAATTGTGGGGCGAGTGATTATAAACAGTTTGCTTGATTGGGCGGAGGACCACAACATTTTATCTCCTTTTCAGGCTGGGTTCCGCAGGGCAACTAGCACTGTGGACCAGGTCTTCCGCTATCAACTGATCCAGTGGAGGACCGTGGTGCTGGGTGGAGGCAGTCTCTATGCAGCATTTGTTGATCTGCGGGCTGCATTCGACCTGGTACCACGGGCAAAATTGTGGGAAGTGCTTGCGGCTCTGGGGGTTCCAGGGGCCTTGCTGACCTTGATCATGAGATTGCATGAAGGTACTTATGCCAAAATTCAATGGGGTGGGTACGGAAATGATACTGTCGAATTTCCTGTTGAGCGCGGGGTTCGACAAGGATGCTCAATGGCACCAACATTGTTTACCCTTTTTATTAATGGCATTGTCCCCCGCATGCAATCACAGGTTGTGGATGCTCCCTCTCTCGCAGGTGTAAAAGTTCCTATTTTAATGTTTGCCGATGACACCTTAATTTTATCTAAATCCCCAAGTGGTCTGCAAAAAGCATTGGCAATATTTGATAAGTTTTGTGGCGATCACGGTCTGGAGGTGAATGCTTCTAAGACAAAACTCATGGTTTTTAATCCTCATAGAAATTTTAAATCCAAAATTACCATGTGTGGACGCAACTTAGAAGTTGTAAAATCCTTTACATATCTGGGGATCCTTATCTCCAATGATAATAGATGGAACCAACATCTAAATATTGCAGTATTAAGACATAAGCAACTAGCTGGTACCATCATAAAGGAGCATAGGAAATCGCTGACGAAACCGATTAAACCACCCTTGATCATATATGAGGCAAAAGCAATTGGGTCAGCATTGTATGGGGCTGAGTTGTGGGGGCAAGAAAACCTGCAGGAGCTCCAAACATCTGAGAACAACTTCCTAAGGAAACTTACAGGCACCCCACAGAGCAGCCCACTTATGCCTCTGAGATACGAGCTTGGCAGGAGAGAAATCTCGGAAATGGGTAAACTACGACCGATTTTATATTGGCATAGGCTTTGGACTACACCTGAGCTCTCCCACTACGCGGATGGGTTTGTTGATGTCATTAAAGCGGATCGTTTTAACAAAATTAGATGGTTTAAATCACTAAAATTAGCATTATGTGAACTTGGACTAAATGAACTATGGTCTGATCCAGCTGGGTCATCATTCCCCTCTAAGTCAATCCTAAAAAATATATTTTGGGAACGGGTTGCAAATAAGAGTTTGCTCAGTATTAACAACGGGTCCATGACTACCACCTTTCTCGAGGTTAAACTGTTCCCTACATATGAAATGTATTGGGATTACATATCGAAACCCATGGATAGGAAACTGTTTTTTCAACTAAGGGCTGGCTCTCTCCCTCTCCGCAATTTAACATCTAAGTGGAGAGAAGGAGGACCAGCTACTTGCCCAGTTTGTGGGGAAGGAAATTAAACACTTGGTCATTTTTTGTTCTCCTGCCATGTATATTCTGCTCCAAGGCGAGTTTGGTTGGCACCTATGTGTAGGAACTTGGGTACTAAAAGTAGTATGGTAGCTTTGCGTATTGTTAGATCTACTTCTTTGACCTGGATTATAATTGCGACTGCAAAGTACCTGGGGTGGGCGTGGGTAATTAGGCAGAGATTGCTAGTAGGGTAACTACTCTCTGCCTAGTTGATCAGAGACTGCTAGATTATCTATTCTCTGTATTGGCTCACTCTATGTGTCATTTCGGATTGAAATTTCATTGATTTTTAGCATTGATATTGTATCTGTTTTTAACCTGATTCTTAACAGTAATGAACTTTACACCTGTGATTATGCAAATTCTGCTGAATTATAATTGTTTTTTACTGTGATATGTGCTTATGTCAAATATGACCTCTGTAATTTAATTGTTTTTTATTACGTGTTTGTATGTCTGCTTTTATGAGTAACACTCGAATAAAGAACTTTTGAATTTGAATTTGAATTTGATATTGAACAGTGTCGGGCTGAGGGATGATCCCTGTGGAACGCCGCAGATGATCTTGGTGGTCTTGGAGCGGAAGGGTGGGAGGCGGACGCTCTGAGTTCTGCCGGAGAGGAAGGATGGGGTCCAAGCCAGGGCCTTCTCTTGGATTCCAGCGTCATGGAGGCGTGCTGTTAGGGTGCGGTGGCAGACTGTGTCGAAGGCTGCTGATAGGTCCAGAAGGATGAGGGCGGCTGTTTCTCCTTTGTCCATGAGGATTCTGATGTCGTCGGTGGCGGGGATGAGGGCGGTCTCAGTGCTGTGGTTGCTGCGGAAGCCGGACTCTGATGGGTCCAGGATGTTGTTGTCTTCGAGGTAGCGGGTCAGTTGACGATCTTCTCCGGAAACGGGACCAGGGAGATGGGCCGGAAGTTCCTGAGGTCCTTGGGGTCCGCCTTGGGTTTCTTCAGTAGGGCTTTGATCTCGGCGTGCTTCCAGCTCTCCGGGAAGGTTGCTGTCTCGAAGGAAATGTTGATTGTTTTCCTGAGATGGGGTGCGATGGCTGTGCTGGCTTTGTTGAACACGTGGTGAGGGCATGGGTCAGATGGGGATCCGGAGTGGATGGAGTTCATGGTCTTGATGGTGTCTTCGTTGCTGACGTTGGACCAGGCAGTCAGGCGACTGGTGCGGGTCGCCGGGGTGGTGGTCTCTGCGGTGGATGTGGGGGTGGCAGTGTTGAAGCTGTTGTGGATGTCGGTGATCTTGCGGTGAAAGAAGGTGGCCAGTGAGTCGCACAGGTCTTGTGATGGTGGAATGTCATTGGTGTTAGAGCGTTCTTTCACGATGTTGAAGAGCTCTTTGCTGTTGTGTGCATTGCTGTCTAGGCGGTTCTTGAAGGAGGTCCTCTTGGCAGTCCTGATGAGTTGGTGGTGTCTGCAGGTGGCGTTCTTGTGCGCTGTGTAGCTGTCTGGTGTTCGGTCGCGGAGCCAGCTCTTCTCCAGCTTCCGACAGGTGCGCTTGGAGGTCCGGAGGTCTTCGGTGAATCATGCGGCTTTCTTGTTGGTGTGATTGGTGGCGGATGTCTTGAGTGGGGCGAGGGTGTCGGCGCAGTTGTTGATCCACTGTTTGAGGTTGATGGCGGTGGTGTCGGGGTCGGTGGGGTCAGCGGGTGGTTCCAGGGCGAGGGTGGTGGTCAGTTGGTCCTCGGTGAACTTGTCCCAGCAGCGGCGTGGCATCTGTTGGGTGTGGTGGTGCATGGTTTCCTGAAGGTGAAGTGGACGCATCTGTGGTCTCTCCAGTGGGGTGCCGTGGTGTGGTTGAAGGAGAAGTGGGGACTTGCGGAGAGGATGGGGTCCAGTGTGTGTCCAGCAGCATGGGTGGGTGACGTCACAAGCTGTTTGAGTCCGAGGTTGGCGAGGTTGTCGGTCAGGGCGGTGGAGTTGGCGTTGTTGTTGTTCTCGAGATGAAAGTTCAGGTCCCCGAGTAGGATGTAGTCCGTGGAGGCGAGGGCGTAGGTGCTGATGAGGTCGGCAATGGTGTCGCTGAACTGTGGTCGGGGTCCGGGTGATCTGTAGACAAGTGTTCCTCTGAGGGTGGTGTTGGAGTCGGTGTGGATCTGGAAGTGCATGTGCTCGGCGGTGGTGAGGGTGTCGTCGGTGTTGGTCGACACTCGGAGGGTGTTCTTGTGGATGATGGCGATTCCACCTCCCACTCCGTTGGTGCGGTTACCCCTAGGTAAGTAAAAGAGGAATTCGTTTTTAGTTTTTCTAGCTCTGTTACCTATTGACATAGTGTGTGACTTTCCAATATTCACTACCAGGTCTAGAGAGTGCATATAGGCCCCAAAGGCGTCTAGGAGTCGCTGGAGGCCTACCGCCGTACGAGCTAAAAGAACAGCGTCATCCGCGTATAGGAGAACAGGGATTGGGCAGCCTCCCACACGCGGAATACCCAGGGATGCCTCCACTAGTGATTTATCCAAATCGCTAATGTAAAGAGTAAAAAGCAGGGGTGTGAAAATGCATGCCTGCCTGACGCCCCTGCTTGCTTTAAAAGATCTTGTGCATTTACCAGCCTGGGATATCCTAACCAATGCTGTAAGGTCTTGATGAAGATTTGCCAAGAAATGTACTAAACAAGGGTCAAGTCTTTTTTCTAGCAAGATATTCCATAGCTTTGACCTGTTAACCAAGTCAAACGCGGAGGATAGGTCCATAAATGCCATCCTCAAACAGCCCTCTTTAGCAATGGTATATTTACTTATTAATAGATATAAATTAAGGCACTGATCCATAGTACTTCTGCCTTGTCTAAACCCATATTGTAGGTTAGACAAGATCTCCCTCTCATTAGCCCAATCTGTAATTTTAGTTAAAATGACCTTTCCTAAAATCTTCACAGAGGAGTCAATGAGGGATATTGGTCTGTAGCACTGAGGATCCCCTCTCTGACCCTTTGTCATATAGATATGCTCTGCCTACACACTGTGTTAAGTTAGCATGAGCTTATTAGGAGTTTAAACGCCATTTTACCTTTCTGCGGCTTCTGCACAAGACAAATAATTGTTACTTTAGCTTTGAGCCTAGAAGAATGTTTTGCTTCACACAAGAATAATATGTTGTTGCTCTGATATCAGCTTTGCTTAGTGAGCTGTGTCTGTACAGTGAGTGCCGAGGCCTTCAAGGGTATCTCAACACAGTGGTTGTTGTGAGGTCTGATCTTCGCACATTCTAGACATAACATACATGCAGCTGCGGCCAAATTCTGGCTTTAGGCGCGTTTTATATTGCACTGCACAAAGCATACACACACACTTGATGGTGCTTCGCATGCAGAGAGCTGGTGGAAGATGATGTGATCCCTTTCTACTAGGATCTGAAGTATGGGGCCGCCCTGCTAAAACCCAAAGAGACCTTCTTAGATATAATATAATATACCAGCAAGGGAGGATGAGAATTAGGTGTCTTTTAGCCTTCTTCCCTCTAGCATTTTAACATGCTTTCACCCTTTGTATTCTATGGACTAGTAACAATGCTGATTACTTTGTTTCTTATAATATGTTTGCTTGTATTAGCTAAGATACTGCGCTTGAGAACACTGCATTAGAAAATAAACATTTCAAATGTGCACGCGTCCTCATTTACTCCTTGTTCTGGATTGAAATGATTGTATAACGAAAGAGTGTTCATGTGTTCCACGTTACCTGAGGTGTTCTAAGTCCATGTTCTGGTTTGTCTAAACATTGGGAGTTTGTAAGAACCAATGGGGTGCCAATGTTCCATTGAGATGTCGAATGCATGTTCTCTCTTCGACATAGTGTCCATTGACGATTCGGAAAAAAGAAAACACAAAACCAATTGACATAAAAAGGTAAATCGAAAAAAGCACCATCCAAATATATGTCCAAGGTGGAATCAAATTTTTTTTTTTTAAATAATCTTGCATAGACTGCAATCCTTGAAGGCTTTCCTGATGTGTGGGAAACAGTGTCAAATGAAAACCTGTATTCCGTGGCCAAGAGAGTTTGTAACTCAGGCATTGATAAGTCAGTTGGGTAAGTGTAGTCAGTTTCATCAAGTTGAGTACCAGGCAATTTGTGGTGTTTTCACTGTGTTACTGTGAGTGTTGGTACAAATACTTTACACATTGCCTTTGATAAGCCTGTCTGCTCGTGCCAAGCTACCAAGGGGGTGAGCAGGGGTTATCTAAAGAGTGTATCCCCCTTACCCTGACTAGAAACAAGGGTCCCTATTTGGACATTGGTACCTACCTCTGCCAACTAGAGACCCCCAGATCTAACAGGCGTAATCTGGCAAAGAGAATGCTCTGGGTTAGCCTACCACAGGAAAAGGAATGTGTCTTGAGATGTATAATTATAAATACAGTGACAAGGAAAACATCCTTTTTTAAAAAGCATGTGTAGCTTATTAGGAAACGAAATGGTTATAGTTTAACCGTTAATAGATTCATGTTACAATGCCGCAAAATTATTTCACAAGTCTCTTCTTAAGAAAACAAGCATTGGCATTGCAAATAGGTCTCGCCTTTGGGACCTTATAAGTATTTAATCATGCAGCACAATATCCTTGGTGCAACATCAACTGTTGCGTGGCTAAACACTTATAATGTCCCAAAGGCGAGACCGATTGGCTATGCCAATAATTGTTCTAAAAGAATGTAGTCTACGCATGAACCAGCTTCTAGGACACCATGCCGTGCTGGCAATCAATAAACATGTACTGGTAGGTAATGTGCGGGGTTTTTCTTGCAGTTTTATATAGCGGGAATTCGACCAGGAGCTATTGGAGCGCTTTACATGAGCACCAATTACACTCCTCAAGGACACATTTTGCTTTCTTTTTATAGGCACAGGGAGGTAAAGTAATATGCCCTGAATCAAAGAATGTCCTTACAATTAATCAATGCATAAAGATTTTCAACAACACCTTGATAAGTTTGGAAGTTCCAATCATATAGTACAGCCGTGAATCATTCAAGTAGAGTGTCTCTAAAAGGATTTTTTATTCATTAACCCATAATTATAGGTAATCCATTACAATATATTTAGTGTAAAATACAGTGCAACAAAAAGCTATGGCGAAACATAAACCTAAAACATATTAAGCACAAGGTACAGTGGTGGTAAAAACTACTAAGTGAGATAACAGAAAGAAGTGTTTTGAAGAAACATGGGTCTGAAATTTTTATCAAGAACAAATGGCTGTTAGATCAGTTCACTAAAGCAGCAAAACAGTTACAACATAACGCATTTTTCACCCTCACATATGCAGGTCAAATTTGCATACCAAAGATGACATTCGTTTTGGCCCTATTTCAAACCACTGGCAAGGCCTTCATCAGGGGAAAGAGGAGCATTTAGAAAGCTGCCATGCAATCTTTAGCAGAAATACAGTGCTTTATGACTATTTAGTACTTCCTGGATCCTTTTAAAATGTGAACAAGGTAGCTGTAATTAATATTATATTAATATATTGCTGGAATACAAAGCCAATTTACATATTCTCCCAGATATTGCTTCAGAGGTCTGCCTTGACTTGCAGGTCACAAGTTAAAAACCTGTCGAGCCCAACTGAGTCTTTCAACGTTACAAACTTGAGATGGTTACATTGAGTGTCATTAAATTGTGTTCTAGTAAAATTGGTAATTTACAAATTGTAAATATTTGGTATTAAGAGCTATACAAAATTAAGTCATTTTAATTCAGAGACTGCAAAAAAATCCACATTGTTTTCTAGCTGTGTTGTGTTACTGCGGCCACATTGAAAATAGGCTCTCACACCCCTTCAGGAGGCCACAGGGCAAACAGAGTTTACAGGGACCCAACCATGGTGGATGAGGTCATTTCCCACTGGTGTCCTGGGATCAGTCCTACTATGGCTCTGCAGACTAGACCGAGTGCAACCCTTTCCACCATGGAGTCAGGTGAGGGAAAGCAGTCAGAGGCTTCACAGAGACTAATGTGTGGGGCAAGACCCAGAATGCAAAAGCAGACCAACAGATGCACTGACGTAACATCCGGCTCAATGCTTACCTTTTATGAGAAGAGAAAGTACTTTAACCTCACAGTAAATACTACACAGCCCGATGGGTAAGTTGCACAGGATTGCTATAAGTTGCATCTTCACAGTGAGGTATGAGACCACTCTCCCACCCATTGTGGTTGAGATCCGGCTCTCACCATCCCTTAGTGCACTGCAGGCCTAAGCAGGATTAGACTCAGGTAAAACTCGCTTCATTGTCTTTTTCCAGCAATATTGGGCTTTCCATGTTTGACACGTCTAAAGCTGCTTTGAAAATATTTTTTTTAAATAGCACCTGAGCTCCCACATGTGGTTGGAGTAAATTGGAAAAACACTTTCAACTCACACATAACATGTATTGGGCAAACACGTCCTCAGTCTTATGTCAATCAAATATGTAATCGAACTGAAAAAGAAAAGGACAAGAAGCAGTGTGTGTGCATTTAGGTGAAGTCACTTGACCTTGGAGGCCATGTTGCTGTTAGGGGTAGCAAATGACTCCACATCTCTACGACACAACCGTTTCTGGACTTGGTGTTAAGCAAGGAGTTGCTTTCAGGTGTGGTGCTGTCTTGTTTAAGAAAGATCCTTGATTGGAGTCTGGTTCAGAGTGATGTGGAGTTATCTAACACAAGCCTTCGTTTGCTTGGCTGCTTAGACTGCAAACTCTACAAACTGAACTGCCTCCATCTACTACTTCAGTAGGAATGATGCAAAGAAAATCTTACCAGAAGCGAAAACAAATTCACCTTGTAGCTCAGGGCATTGCCCACCTTCTGCAGGATTCGGAATGCACCAATTTCAAATGCAATCAGCAGCTCAGCATTTTATCCTTATCAATGTCGATAAAATAAGTTACACAGAGTTGGAAAAATAATAATAGCAAAAGCCGGAAAGTTTGTGTAGTGAGTTGTATATATAATCAGTATCATTATTTGATTTGCCTTTTACACTGATTTGTGGGTGAACGAGTGTTTGAAGAGAGTGACGCATGTACCAAAACAATACCAAACTGGCTCAGCTCACGATCCCTAGTGGCTGCTCAGGGCCGCTTGTTGTGTTATTTCAGTGCCAACATGCTGCCTGTGCTCAGCACCCTCCTTGAGCCTGATAAGGGTTGAACCGCACACTTAGGTGAGGTATATTTGCCCTGGGTCACACAATGTCAGTCACGTGTCTGGTTGCTAGGAATAGACCAATGAATCGCCCACTTCCTCCTTTGAAAGGTGCCCATAGCATGTTGGCTTGCCCCCGCCCTGTAGCTCCTGTATATCCTTATATCATGTTAAGTTAGCATAGGTACATTTGAGGTTTAAACGCCATTTTTCTTTCTTGCAACTTCTGCACACGACACTTAATTGTTGACTTAGCTTTCAACCTAGTAGTTTGCCGTGGTGTATGTGAGAATAATATGTTATTGCTCTGATATCAGCTTTGCTTAATAAACTATGTCTGCACGAAGAGTGCTGAAGTTTCAGGAACAACACGATATGGAATTGTTATGAGGTCTGATCTCCACGCCTTCATAGTCATAACACAAGTGCAGCCTTTGCCAACTCTGGCTTCAGGCGGGATTGATATTGCTTTGCACGAGGCACATAGAAGACACTTGATGCGGTGCACATGCAGAGAGAGCTGGTGTATGCTGATGTGATTCCTTCATGCTAGGACACTAAGGTATGGGCCCGCCCTAAAACAACCCAAAGAGACCTTCTTAGCTAATAATATAATATATGTGTTAGGGAGGGTGAGATATAAGTGTTGTTAACTCTTATTCATTACAGTATGTTGACATGCTGTCTCCATTCGCCTTTTATGTCTTAGTAACTATGCTGGTAATTTTGCTACTGATAATAAGTATACTTGTATTATCTAAGATACTGCGCCTGAGAAGACGGCATTAGTAAATAAACATTTCAAATGCACATGTGTCTTCTTTACTCCATGTTCTGGTTTGTAATGATAACATAACGAAAGAGTGTTCATGAGTTCCACGTACCCTGAGGTACAGTAAGTTCATGTTCTGGTTTGTCTAAACATTGGGAGTTTGATATGTCCAATGAGACACTGTAGCTAGCTCGGTAAGGGGTGAGTGGGGTACTAAGGTGTGTTTTGGGTCACCCTAATTCGCCGAGGTTCCACTCCTCTGTGCACAGTTCTGTGTGAGAACAGAAACCCTGCGACATGGCGCCCAACGGTTTCGGTGGTCTTATATCATGACACTCGAGTAGTATATCGTTCGTACCTTAACCCCTTCACCTCCGTTTCCGGAAAGCGGGGTGTCGGTGAAACCTACCTATTTTTTTAAATAGGTCTTATTCAAGCTTGATTCTTTCTTAAACGGTTTCTTTGAATTACTACCCAGTTGTGCTACAAAGTATTCTTTGTATTTTCTTGTTTCCAGTGTTGTCATGGCGGCGGTGGCCATTACGCAGCATAGTCGCGTGGCGGTGCGCAACCATCTTCAGACGTACCAAGTCCCGGTGGATGGGATGGCTGTGATTTTCGTGGTGTGTGCAGATCCGGCGTTCCCTTACGAGTTGTTTTACTCTTGGGTTACGTTTCCGGCAGTGGACGCAACTTCTGGTTTGTTCCACTCCTACACCGCCTCGGCTGTCCCGGCTGAATATACACCGTACAGGGCACTGGAAATACCTATTGATCATTGGCAGCATCGAGTTTGGTTTGATGGCGCCCTCCCCCACTCTTTGTCCGCTGCGAGGTTAGGTCCACTCTCGATTCCAGGTACTAACTGGCCTGCGTTGGGTGGTTTTACCCCGCACCCGAATCACAGCGCTTGTACCCTGCAGGAAATTCGCAGGTTACATGTTGTATCTATTTCCGTGATTCGAGCACTAGTGCAATACATAGGTCGTCATCTCCCGGGTGGTCCCCCGGGGGGTCCGGCCGCTCAAACGGAACGTGGTGGTTTACGGCTCAATCCAGTTATGGTAAATTCGGTTTTTGGTCAACGCCCTGAAAATAAAGATGATTTTCCTTTTTGGCTGGCCGAGAAATTTGACCAACTGGAAGCCGTGTTTCCCAATTCTTCTCCTGCTGACAAACATAGAATGTTGACGATTACTTTACCTAAGGATATCACTCCCGAGCTCGTTGACTGTGAAAGTTGGGGTAAGACTTTTGCGGCTGTTTATGCGAGGTGTTTCGGCACCCCATCTATGGCTGTACTGCCTACGATCATAAAACGTGTTCAGGATGATCACGGTCCTGAGGCAGCGGTTGAATTGGGTATGCGCCTGTGTGGTTCTTTTGAGATTGTAAGTGATCTCATACTCTCCAACATCAAGGGAGATGCTGTGAACTTCCAGGTTTTTAATGCACTGGCAGCGTTACCCGATGCCGAAAAGCCCCGCCAGTTGGCGAAGATTGTGGTGGCCGCTTATAAAACTATCGGTCGCACAAGTAAGGGTTTAAAGTACTTCGCGGTTAAGGAGAAGAAACAACCACAAGTGCAATCTGCTACGGCAGATGTACAACCAAAGTCCAAAAAACTAAATTGGCCTCAGAAACAGAAGCAGGGGAAGCAACAGCAGCAAACGCAGGAATCTTATCCTGCAACACAAGTCCCTGCGCCAGCTGAGAAAGTTTATGACTTGCGCGATCGCTCGATGATTAAATCACCTGATCGATTTCAGGTTTCTGATCAACGCTCTCCTCGTTCCTTTCAGGACTCATCGGCCCAGAAGACCGGTGGAGGAGGAGGCGGACGGGGACGTGGTGGCCAACAGGGACGTGGCCAGCCCCGCCAGACAGAAGGCGCATGGAAGCAGGAGGATTCTACGCCTAAGAGACCGCAGTTTGCGAAAAAGAAAGTCGCAGCCTTAACAGCGCATCGATATGCCACAGATAGTGAGAACGCGGCTTCGGAATCTGACGTGGGCTCTGACCTTGCTGGACAGCGCGGCGGAGATAACCATAGTCAGAGAGGCGCTGCATCCACTACTGAGGGTGACAGCGACTGATGTCTACGTTGTGATAGAAACAGCGGATACGAGACTTGCTCCCCCTGAAAGACTTTATGAAATTGTCCTGTTAATTGAAGGTGACATACAGCGTACCGTTAAAGGTGTATTTTGGGAAAATCTGTCTTCTACATATGATATTTAACTTTCGGAGGCTGACTGGCCCCCACCTTTTGTGCTCACGGCGCCGCGAGGGGAGGAGGTGATCCTCCCCAGTTTCGCGAACACTGTCTCGAAAGAGCATGCGCAGCATTTTGCAGAAGAGTGGGCTCGAGCTCTCGCGCCGGCTCTGTACCGTAACCAATGTGGTTGGGATAAATTGTCGCCTTGCCATGAAATTCCGTTGCGGTCTCAGCCGCAGCCTCAACCTCAATATCCCATTAGGCGTGAAGCAAAATCTTCCGTCGCGGAAATCCTTGAACAATTGGAATATCAGGGAGTTATTGAAACGTGTGTGTCACCGATGAATAATCCCCTTTTTACTGTGAACAAACCTGACGGATCATATCGTTTGGTTTTGGATTACCGGCATTTAAACTCGCATTGCCGTAACTGTGCAGTACAGAATACTCACGGCTCTGCCCTTGTGGATAGTCTCGTGCGTAAGCGTTTCAAGACAACGCTTGACATATCCAACGGTTTTTATGCCCACAGATTGGACAGCTTTAGCTCCCAATGGACCAGTTTTACGAGCGCTGGAGTCCAAAAACAATTCCGGCGTCTTCCAATGGGCTATAAGAATAGTCCTGGTATATTTACCGCTCGCATTGTCTCTATTCTGGAGGCACTCGACCCTGATGTTTTTTCGTATGTGGATGACATATATCTCACAGACGACGATATTTGGGAGCATCTGTGTCGTGTAAATTCTGTTATTTGTAACTTCGCTGACATGGGTTACAAATTTAACTTTGCAAAATCGCACATTGCTGAACACACAGTGTTGTTTTTGGGCTATGAGCTCAACAATGAAGGTAGAGGTTTGGCTCCTCACTTCTTAGAGAAGTGCGCACAATTGCGCGCTCCTACAACACTGAAAAAATTACAATCTTTACTGGGCTTTTTGAATTTCGGAAGGACATACATTCCGGAATATGCCCAGCGTATCAAGCCGTTGTATGCATTAATACAACCTACTTTCTCAAAATCATGCTGGCTGCCTGAGCATTCAGCCATTTTGCAATCCTTGCAGGCTGATCTGCTCGCTTCTAAATATTTACTGACTCGTGATAACCACACCAACCTGGTAATAAGAATAATTCCTGGGACAGTGGGTTTCACGTACCTCACTTTTAATGAAGGAGACACAGTACCTATTGCTTACAAGTCACACTTGTACACTTCGGCTGAATTGCGATTTCCCACTGTGGAAAAGGTTTTAACTGCTGTACAGATGGCGATTCTTAAAGAACGAGCTCTGTCACAGGGGAAGCGCATGTTAGTGGTAACACCCTGTCCTCATTTGGAGGCAGTCACGAAAGCCAGTGTACCAAATTCTAAAGCTTTGCACCCACGGTGGATTCAATGGGCATCGTCATTGACGTCCACGGATGTCACGTTTATTTTTGACGCCTCTTTACGGTCGCAAGAGTACTTGCAGTATGAGTTCGTTCATCCTGCTCCTCTGGCTATGCGACCTTTGGAGGACTTCCATTGCATCATTTACACTGATGGGTCGGCGCAGGTTGCGCATGGCTCTAAACATGCCTACGTTTCCGCATGCGCTATTGTGGTTGGTGCTATGTTGAACGATGAATTCATTTCCAGGGAGGTACACACATTGCCCCTGGGCGATTGCACTGCACAATTGACTGAGCTTCGTGCTCTTTTACTAGCGTTGGAGTACGCAGATCCAAGTAATACTACTCTGATTGTAAGTGATTCTTACTACTGTGTCCAGTCTTACAATGAGAACTTGTTCTTTTGGATTCAAAATGATTTTCATGATTCCAAGGGTAGCACAATAAAACATAAAATGATCTGGGTTCGAGTGGCAGAGCTTAGGGCTATGTTGCCACTCGTTTATGTGATTCATACTCTGGGTCATCAGCGCGTGGGAGTACACGCTGTTGGCAATTCGCTTGCTGATGAAGCGGCGAAATCAGCAGTATCTACATACTTAGTTGCAGCGGTTACTAGATCGAAAACCAAGATTGATAGCGACATCTTGGCGGCAGTTGCTGCCTCTGAGAAGGGAAGTAAACATCCTGCGGGATTCCCTTCGAAGTACAAATACCACTTAAGTCCTGAAAAGGTTCCTTTTGTGACAATTCCTGACGTTGGGGAACGGCTGATTCCCAACTCGGATCGCAGAGCAGACTTGATTACAGCGGCACATGAAGGTGTGGCGTCTGCGCATGCGGGCGTCTCGGCCACTGTAGCTCAATTACAACAACGTTTCTGGTGGCGGGGACTGTACAAACAGATGCGTGATTATGTCCTTCTTTGTGACATATGCCAGCAGATTAAACCTTCAACTGCTACGCGTCCGCCACAGACTCAGTTGTACATTTCTAATAAACCACTAGGTTGTGTTTATTTAGATCACTGCGGTCCTTTTTCATCTGATACTGCGTATAAGTACATCTTAGTAGCAGTTGACTCATGCACACGCTTTGTGTGGGTATGGCCACATCGCAGCGCTGATTCACGGACTGTCATTAGAGATTTGCGTATCTTTATAGGGATTTTTGCCTGTGGTACCTTCCATTCGGATCAGGGTCCGGCTTTCGCCTCTAAGGCGTATAAGGATGCCATGACTTCGTTGGGGGTCCAAGTCAAGTTTTCGTCTCCCTACAGACCTGAGGGTAACAGTGTAGTTGAGCGAATGAACCGTGATTTAAAGCAATCTTTGACAGCCCGAGTTATAGGCACTGGCAGAAACTGGCTGGCTCACCTCTATGGCGTGCAGCGTGCTCTTAATAATCTCCCTAGAAGGTCTCTGGGTGGGCGGACCCCATACGAAATGCTCTTTGGCATCAAGATGTACGTCCCTGACCATGACGGTCTAGACTGTGTGGTTCGCGCCACTAGCTTTGACGCAGATGAACATTGCAATGTTTTACAGAATCTACAAAAGACCAGAGACAGTCTTGCAAAGGAACATTTGCCCTCCACGTCGGATGATGCGTTGCAGATCCCGGTAGTTGGCTGGCTACCCCAAGTTGGCGAACTGGTTCGAGAGAAGATCGATAACAAGAAAGAATTTGGTCCTTCCTATCGAGCTCCGGTTCCTGTCCTTGGAGTGAAGGGCACAAGAACAGTCATTTTACCACCACTTCCTGGTCGTAAGGAAAACAGGTTTATTTCAATTGACAATGTCAAGATACACAGAGTGGCCGATTCTTCTTAGCATGACACCGGCTGTTTCCTGTCCTTCCATTGTGAGAAATTCAGTTATGCCCACTGCTTCTAATATTGAACCTGAAGTGGCCATCGAATTACCTGCTGTTTCCAGTCCGTTATTAAATAATTTACCCGGAACTAACATTGATGAGATAGACTATACCTACCCCACTGATTTGTCCATGCCTGACCTGCAAGCTCGTTTAGCCACGGAATCCAGATTTTCATTTGACTCTGCTTCCCTTGCCTCGAAGAAACCCTCTCGAATTGCAGTTTATGCTAGCCTGTTTAAAAAACATTTTTTGATACCCTCTTGGACATACATTTGGCTGGTCCTTTTTTCAGTTTACCTTTTTATGTCAATTGGTTTTGTGTTTTATTTTTTTCGAATCATGAATGGACACTATGTCGAGGAGAGAACTTGCATTACTCATCTGAATGGAACTTTGGCCCCGCTTTCCTCGTCCCATTCTACACACAGATTTAAAAGAGACTTGACTTTGGTTAACATCACAGCATGGCCTGTCCTGGATGGAATCGTGTGGGATGCAGTTCGGTTTCAGATTCATGGCCCAACGGAAGTCGTTAATGTCCCTAATGTACTTAGAGTGAATATGGGGGATGTGGTGAAACAAAACATTCGTTCTGATGACTGGGATGTCAATGCTGTAGAAAGTTTATTTTCTGATTTGCAATACTATGCTGCATTTGATGCTGAGGATTTATATTTAGAATCTGCTAATTATGGTGAATTATTCTGTTACCAACATTATGGCAATCATTTCTTACACAAAACATCATCCAGAAGGGATACTGTTAACTTTACTCAGTGGGAACATTGCCCAGCGCCTCATCAGGGGAGTTCTGAAACATTTCTGAGAAAGTATACTTACTTCACTGACTTTAATCAGTCCAATCCCGAGTCCTTTTATTTTAAGTTTCGAAAAATGCCAATGTCCAAGGTTAGACTTACCGATACTAAATTGTTGTATTCGAAGTCCTTCCTTGATCGATTAGTTACTGGAGGCTATGAGTTATGGAAGGATACAATAGACCTTAAATCAGTTTGGGGTTCAAAGGCCTGGCAGGTACAAGGCACTGAGGCATTGCACCGTGCATGTCTCATCCCGAATCATATGCTGTTTCTGAATGAAACAATTTCCCAGACCACATGCTTTGGATTGGCTACTTCTAAAAAATTAAACGCTCCTTCTTTCCCGGAGTTGGAGGAATATGATGGTTGGAGTAATTTTACTCAGTTGTCCATTAGAGAATTACAGACTCTACTTCTTAATTCCTCCTTTAACATTTCCAGTGTGAATCCTAAGGGTTGGCTGCTTTGGCACCGTAGTGCTGATTCTTGCCAACATAGATTTTTGAATTTAACTGACGGTTTTAAAACTGTTAGATCTGATCCCCGTTTTGACTTAGGTCATACTGTCACCTCGTATTCTGTAGGCAAATTGTGTCAAAACTGGCTGAAACATTCAACTTTACCTGCGGTTAAGAATCACCTTTCTAAACTAAATGCAGACGTGGACTTGAATGAATTCATTAAAGGCCCGGCTAGTGGCAGGTCGAAAAGGTGGTTATATGGGGTTTACAATGAAATTTGGAAGCTATCACAGATTGAGGCTGCTACACGCCTTAGGGCTATTGATCAAGCAAATCTTGAGAAAGTGCTTGCAGTTGTTGACAATAGAATTAATGTGCTTTCCTCTAGAATTTACACATTGGATAATATTGTGTCGTCAGTCGTCGATATTGTACATGATGAAGTGTCAGTATTATACCATGGTCAAAATCAATTACGATCAATCATGCAGTTTGCATGGACCCTTCAAACACTAAAAATGGGTAAAGTTCCCTGGGGGTACATGAACGTTTCTTCTTTATTTGCACCGTTTAATTTGACTGACAAACAACGCTTACTTTCAATGCATGATGCTTCCTTTTCTATGTTACATATTGAAAGGTTAGAATCTTTACCTTTTTCCGTGGCTGAAGCCACTGCTGCAACGTGGCTTATCCACGGTTTAATAACACTGCCTTTTGCTTTATATAAGTTTTCTAATTGCATGAAATATGTACCCATAGGTCGTTATGAACCTTTAGGTAGCGGTTTCCTTCATGAAGTCTGGTCACTCCCATACACATACAGATGTTTTAAGGATGACCAGGAAGTTTATCTGACAGGGGAGGAGTGCACTGAGACGCCAGATCATTCTTTAATGTGTAGACACATACAGTTACACGGTTCATGCAACAAGGACCGACCGAATATGGCTTGCGTTTTACAAGGCACGCCAGTTCCTGCTATCATCCCCACGTTTAAATTATTAGAGAATGGTAGTTATTTAATGCTCAATAATGAAAACTGTTGTGGGTTAATTAAAGGTATAGCTTTCATAGTAACAGTAAGTGAGCGGGTTATTTGCTGCAGAAATGTGCTTTATCCTCCCACACGTGAACATAGGGAGTCTTCCATCTGGCCACAGATACCAACCTTGGGAGCAGAATTCAGCGGCATGGCAAGAATAAGGGCTCTTTTGTCCCAGAAAGAGGTGGCCTTGAGCTCGGCCCGTGAAACTTTCGTGCTTCACATTGCAAACACCCGTACAGAGGTTCAGGCTCTTTTGAATACTGATTTGCCTTTGCATTTCGGAGCGATGGTTCGAACTATCTTTAACGCATCCTCCACAAAAGGCCTTGCACATTTTTTTAAAGTTGTTAGCAGTGGTCTCGTGACTTCCTTTGAAAAGATTTTTGGAGTCATCCCTGCTTTCTTCCATTCTATTTTTTCATCCTTGTTTGGAGGGTTCCCATTTTTACTTGCATTAGCAGTTGGCGCGCTAGTGGTTTTTTGTCTCTTTAAATATGGATGTCCTTCCTGTGCAAGACCCCGCGCAACAGCTACTGACGCGGTTTCGCAACCGCATGCTTGAATATTATGGCACACTGCCGTTGGCGACATTGAGCACGGCATATGGATTATCTTTTCGGTTCTCCTACTTCACCTGTGTCCAGCCTGTATTTCACTGCCTGACCTGTGATTTCCATTGGGCCATTGATTTGTGTCTCTGCGGACCGGTTTCTCATGACGTCGATTTTAATCAGCTGATGAGTCCTATCATTGCTCACGAGTTGGTTTGTTCTGACGAGAGGATTATGGCCTTAGCAGTGGCGCATGGACTAATGGGTCCCTGGGATATATTGTCGGCAGCACAGACTTTCTTGGAACTAAGTTTTCTTGAAAACCCACCGAGCTGTCCTCTGATGGTTATAGAGGATCCGGTGCTGGGAGAACACGTATGTTCCTTTCATCTTTTAAATTGGATGGCTGAACTATTTTCGGATGAGGACAGTGAATTCCTATTAGAGGCAGTTGCTGCTTACTTTTCATATACAGTTTTATAATAGACACTGCCTCGGATTGACGCGCTGATTAATAGCATTTCATTGATTTTATTGACTTATTTGTCAAGAAAATTTTTACTTTACTTGCCTATTGGCTTGAGCCACGTTATATTTTTGGGCTATTTTTTAGCATTACTTTTTAAAGTTTAGTTTCGATTCATGCTCGTTTACTGTTGAGTTCTGCTCTCATGTGATGGCACTTCTGTTGTCATATTTAGTCCGTTCTCGGATCATGGGGGGGTGTCATATAGCTCCTGTATATCCTTATATCGTGTAAAGTTAGCATAGGTACATTTGAGGTTTAAACGCCATTTTTCTTTCTTGCAACTTCTGCACACGACACTTAATTGTTGACTTAGCTTTCAACCTAGTAGTTTGCCGTGGTGTATGTGAGAATAATATGTTATTGCTCTGATATCAGCTTTGCTTAATAAACTATGTCTGCACGAAGAGTGCTGAAGTTTCAGGAACAACACGATATGGAATTGTTATGAGGTCTGATCTCCACGCCTTCATAGTCATAACACAAGTGCAGCCTTTGCCAACTCTGGCTTCAGGCGGGATTGATATTGCTTTGCACGAGGCACATAGAAGACACTTGATGCGGTGCACATGCAGAGAGAGCTGGTGTATGCTGATGTGATTCCTTCATGCTAGGACACTAAGGTATGGGCCCGCCCTAAAACAACCCAAAGAGACCTTCTTAGCTAATAATATAATATATGTGTTAGGGAGGGTGAGATATAAGTGTTGTTAACTCTTATTCATTACAGTATGTTGACATGCTGTCACCATTCGCCTTTTATGTCTTAGTAACTATGCTGGTAATTTTGCTACTGATAATAAGTATACTTGTATTATCTAAGATACTGCGCCTGAGAAGACGGCATTAGCAAATAAACATTTCAAATGCACATGTGTCTTCTTTACTCCATGTTCTGGTTTGTAATGATAACATAACGAAAGAGTGTTCATGAGTTCCACGTACCCTGAGGTACAGTAAGTTCATGTTCTGGTTTGTCTAAACATTGGGAGTTTGATATGTCCAATGAGACACTGTAGCTAGCTCGGTAAGGGGTGAGTGGGGTACTAAGGTGTGTTTTGGGTCACCCTAATTCGCCGAGGTTCCACTCCTCTGTGCACAGTTCTGTGTGAGAACAGAAACCCTGCGACACCCCCATCTCAGCCCACCATAGCTGCAGGCCTGCTTTCCCGGACCAAGCCCGCCCAGGCAGTAGCAGTAAGTCTGCTGCCTGTGGCTGTCTCGGTGATGCGCCGGGCCCTGGCACGAGCAGGTTACACGGTGCGTGCGAGCTCCATTAGCACTGATGCACAGAGGGAAGGGAGGAGGCGGCAAGGCCCCCCTCCTCCTCCTCCTGCCGTCACGTGATTGCTGGAGATGGAGAGTGCTTTTCCGGTTCCTTATCTTTTTTTTGCCAGCGACAGAGATGATGTCATCCCTTAGCTGGAATGCGACCTCCATTCCCCGCGCTCTGTTAAATTCCCTTAATGAGACAATGTAGCTCCTGGCTGTCTTGTATATTGATGTCTGGGGCGCAGCGAACCGCCTGCTACAGGTAGCTGTCTGTATCTGCGGACCAAAGCGCGGCTCTGCCATGAATAACAGCCTTTTCCGATTAACTTTTAAAAAAGCGCGCATGCCTCACGCTCAAAGTAAAAAAAAAAGAAAAGTTTGACGAGAGGTAGCAGGTGGAGGAGAGAGAGGAGGGTGCCTGCGCCTGTTTCCCTTGCAGGAGTAAGCCGGTACCCTCTGTTAATTACAAACAGATGGTTTGAAAGCCCGCTCCCGCTAGGGAATCGTCAAACGTGCAAGCGTTGCTATTCAAAGCATTGCAATGCGTGCACGTTTTTGACTGCAAAACTGAATTGATTTCAAAAGGCCTTTTTCCAAACAGCGCATGTACGCTGCATAGGCGAGACCTAAACAGTAATGGGTTATTAAACAAGAAGACTATATAATAATTCTATTTAAAGAAGAGAAGCTGCTAAAATCAGAATATTTAATGTCATTAGTACACTCATGTACCACACACAAAAACTTGCGGCACAGAAATTTACATGCAAGTAGTTATTCATGTTATGTAAACTTAAAAAAGTACTTGCTGGGCTTTTATGCCATACTATTAGTTAATCTGTTACTGTCCGAGCCGCTTCACTGTGTCACTCCTATTACTTCTTTCTGCTTTTATCCAGAACTTTTCACAGTTTGGGCTGCAAATGAGAGTGAATGCCGCTGGTCTTTTAAACTCTAATTAATTTCACATGTGCACTTGCACATGTCCCTGGCTTATGTCTCTCCCTTAAATCCACACCCAACTGTAACTTCCCTGTTCTATTAATCTACTTCTTCAAGGTCCTATTAATACCTTTACTGATTATATTTCATTTTACAAACTTAAAGTTTCACCATTAAATATTTTTTCACACTTGCGCTGTCGGGCCTGCATTTTAATCGAGACATGACATTTCATTGATGGCTCTCCTGTTACCCCAGTGTATTTCGGTCCTGCGTAACCATCATTCTTTAGGGGGATCAAATGTCCTAGTACTTTTTTGCTGAAGGGCTGTTTCTCTGCTTTGTCTATTGTGAAAAAATACTTCAAAACATCCAAATTATTCAGTGGTTATGTGTCAAAAAATTCCTAGGCATTCTGCTAAAACATTTTGCCAGATGTACTCAAATAACATTATTAGTCCATTATAAAAAACAGCTCTCTGTAAAATTTCCCTAAAATAAGCTACACAGAGATAATACCTGCTTTGAAGTGTCCATAAACTGGCACACAGTGTAGGAAGCTGGCTCTGTATATACTATACCAAAGGGTGGTATAGTGTGCACCGAGTCCAGTGGAACCCCAAAGGTAGGCAGAGGCTAAAGTTAGATAGAACCTTACTCTCGATTTGTGGTAGTTTGGTCGAGCAGTAAGGCAGAATCAGAGGCCAGCAAATGATTTCACACACTTAATAACAGACCTTCAGACCAATTGGTTTTGTATACAAATATTCTTTTAGTTATTTTATTTTCTAGAACCAAGAAAGCCTGGCACAGGTAAGTTGATAAATACTTTGCAGTAAATTTACAGTTTGAAATGCAATTGTAAATGTACTTTAAAATGGTTACAGTTTGAATTACTGGTAATGTAATACTGTGAAATGCTGTACATATACTCTGTATCAACTTTGCAATGACAATTACAGGTAAGTTACTTTTACATTACTTTTGAGATGACTTTTTAGATTTTAGATTTTTAGATTACTTATGCCTCGATATAACACTGGGACATTTCCTGGAGAAAAGGTAAGTGAAATCAGTTTTGCACAATTGTTATTTTTCTGGTTTCCATACAAATCAACTCCACACTTAGAAATTTTTTCAGAGAAAAACAGTCAATGGATTCCTATGGAGGGAAATTAAGTTAACGGTTACCAAGTTAGTAATCGGTCTTTGGAGTTGAGCTTCTAGGGTTAGAACAAGGATTCCCCCAGGGTCAAGGATACACTCTTGTTAAACCCTCTGCGGCACTAGGGCGGCCGGGTGCAGAGTTCTGAAGCCCAATGTTATCCAATGGTGGATGGGGGGCCTCCGGTTGGTGGCTGCTGTCAAGCAGGACTCTGGGTTGTGGGAGCAAAGCTCCTGGACCTTAGCTCAGGGCAAATGGGAAAACAAATTAACACTAAGGGGCACCCTCAGCCGCATTAGGGCGGCCGGGTGCAGGGTGCTGTTTCGACGTCGGGCACCCTGGTCAGTTAAATGGGGAACCTCTGGTTTGCAAAGGCACTTTAGGCTCAGGGACAAAGGTCTTCTGGGTGCGATCACAACTTTGAGAGGTAAGTTGGGAAGTTAAGGGTTGGTTAGGCACCATTGGTTTGGGCATGCAAGGCCATGGGGCGTCGATGCAGGGGTCGGATCTTCTTACAAGCTCCTGGTTGTGGTTAGGGGGCCTTCTGGATTTAGGCTGCAGGCGTTGGCTGGATGATTCAGGACGGTCAGGAGTCACTGGATCTTGAGTCAGGGTCGCCAAGGTGACCTCGCCGTGGTGTTTTCCCACTCGAGCTCGGGCGGTGGACGGCGGGTGCAGAGTGGGGTGGATTTGCAGTGTCTGGCCGGAGCCATCGGTTGCAGGTAAACAAATCCGGTGTTTTCACGGGAGACAAAGTCTTTGTGCTTGAAGGCAGACAGGTCCTCTGGGGTTTCCAAAGTTGCTGGCTGCAGGACTCACCGGGATTTCGCAGGAGCTGGTTCGAGGTGGAGACAGTCCGGTAGGGCTGGGGCTATGTCAGTGGGCGTCTTCCTCTTGTTAGCTGTGGCATCGCTGTTCAGTCCTTCTTCTTCTTTTCTTGTTGCAGTTCCTTGTCTCACAAAGCTAGTTTCAAGGGGGCCTCCAAATACTAGATGTAGGGGCCTTACAGGTAGATAAAAGGCAGGGACCAATGGGTCCCTTACCTGGGGCGGGTACTTCCCCTATTATGCCACTCTCTAGTGCGAGGGGGGCATGAGCCTGTCCCTGGTTGGCCCGATCTTCAAGATGGCGTGGACTGAGAGTTGTGCTTCACCTCGCCTCCCCACCTGAGGGGTGGAGTTGGCAGAGGTGGGGACACCTCTCTTCCTCACTTGTTTTTCCCGCCTGTTCTCCCACCCAAAGTGGGGGTCAAAACCAGTGGGGGCCAGCTGCTGAGAGCAGCAAGTGGGCTGGTGAAGCTCACAAAGGTGGCACGCCTTTGAAGCTTCCTCTTTGTGAACCCTGCCCATCCTGGGGAGGAGGCTTGGCGCCTCGTCCCAGGATGTGCATTGTTTCAGGCCCCAGAGAGCAGCAGCTCTCGACCCAGGGGTCCAGAAACATGTCTGGTGGTGGCAGCTGAAAGCAGCCACTCAGCCTGGACAATAAAGGTGGGTTAGTTTTCATGGGGCATCTCTAAGATGCCGTCTGTGTGCATTTTCATTAAACCCGACACTGACATCAGTGTGGGTTTAATCTGCTGAGAAGTTTGAATCCAAACTTCTCAGTTTTCAGTGTAGCCATTATGGTGCTGTGGAGTTTGTAATGACAAACTCCCAGCACCATATACTCTTAATGGCAGCACTGCGCTTACAATGCCTAATAATTGACTTGGACACTGTAGGGGTACAGGGCTCATGCACCTGTACCCTCACCAAAGGTATAGTGCACCCAGCTAAGGGGGTGACTGATCTATGCCAGGGCAGTGGGTTGTAGGCATGGCACACAGAGATGTGTGAAATTCAATTGGAAGATGGACACATGCACTCCTATTTAAACTTGTTAATCAAAAAGTTCAAAACGTTTCATGGGTGCTAATTGGTGAACCTTCCTGAGTGTGAGGGTGGGTGAATCAAGAGAACAAGTGTTGTCTTTCGTGAGAGAAGCATCCCCAAGTTGCACACCTTGAAAGGATTTTCAAAAATGTCTGTATAGATTGTTCATAAGGTTTTCATTTATTTTGTTTCATCTTGATACTATTTTTTTTCATAGTGTACATTACTTGAATGATTGTATTATCATTTCTGCCCAATGCATTTCGGGCTTAACCCTTCTTCAGGGGACTTTGTATGTGATATTTGTTTCTGATTTAGAGGTATACACACGGAAAAGACTTGTTTTTGAAATTCCTTTCAAGGTGTGCTGACACAGGGATGTGTGCCATGTTGACTCTTCACTTTGCTCTCCACCAAGACACATAGCCTGCAAAGGCAGTGTGTCAGTGTAAAGGTACACGGTCTCTACATTGAGGCGTTGGGGCCTTAGACGATGTCGGCCAGCATTCCTCCGATTGCAAATGTTAGATTCTGAAGATGTTTGTTATATAGTTCTCAATTTTTTAAAATGCATCATGAATCATAGGAAAAACCTATAAAACAGCATCGTGTAATCTAACATTGATGAAAATTCATTTTTTTTATTTTTTTATTTTCTCTTTTTATTGTATATTGTTCTTGTATGAATTTCTTTGGAAATTATCACATAATTTGCATTTCTGTGTAAATATGTAAATCGTATCCTTTTATGGTTTTCCTTGTGAAATACAGAATAAAGAAATGTATATATACACGGTCTCTAAGGGTGGCACAATAAGTGCTGCAGCCCTTAGAGGTCTTACCTGGTCACAGTGCCCTTGGTACAATTTACCAGGGACTGACTTGTGGCCAGAGATGCCATTTGGGTTTGTTTTGGGGAAAGAACACAGGCCCTGGGTACCTGATTGGCAGAGACCCAGGGCACATCAAGTGAAAGTGCATCAGTCGTCTGGCAAAACGTGGGGGGGTTACTGCAACAGAAACCCACTTTCCTACACACAGGAACTATTTATTACGCTAATACAAATATGTAAGTGAATATGACAATTATATTCACAGGGAAGAAGTGTAAATTCTTCAACAAAAAGCTTAGTCCTGGGAGGAGAATCAAACTGAAGAAATTGTAAAACTGGATTTTGTGAAGCAAAGTGGTTTATCCCAAAATGAGTCATGACAAAGTTTTAATTAACATATTTATTTCTGCACTGAGCCACAACAGCTAGTGTACAACACCAACAAAACTGGCTAATCTACCCTAATTT
This sequence comes from Lissotriton helveticus, assembly GCF_964261635.1. Classification (NCBI taxonomy): domain Eukaryota; kingdom Metazoa; phylum Chordata; class Amphibia; order Caudata; family Salamandridae; genus Lissotriton; species Lissotriton helveticus. Next base: position 860,947 of record NW_027611959.1, read on the forward strand.
CCCATTGAGGGAGGAGACAGAACTGTACCAGAAAGTAGAAATTAAATAGGAAAGCCATTTTTTTAATTTGAGACCAGGGAGGGCTTGTTTAATGTACGAAAACATACCATTTGTCGATGTGTTTTATATCCATGTTGGTGAAAATGTCAATTTTAGGTCCAATGATAATTACATTGTTATGCCTTGTGCCATAGAAAGGCCACTATTGTTTACATAGAATAACAGATTGGTACTGTGAATTATAGGGATGTTGACCTCTCCGTAACTCACAGTTATCCAGCTATAATGCTATGCGCTAGGCGTGGCTCCCATATAGTCTAAATCCAGTAATTCACTGCTATCACACAACAACAGGGGGTCACAAAAGAACTATTGCTGTGTCACAAAGGAATTACAGTGATGTTTTTTACCTGGCGTTCTGAATGATATCATAGACAACTCGAGATTTACTCTACTGTAACTGATACCACTCAGAGACGATAGGCAAAAAACCATTAGCATCGTTTATTGTTACCCATTTATAATACTATGTGTATCACTTTGAATGTTTGAACTTCCAGTAGCCCAACAGCAAGTTTTGTAAATGGATTCTTATGCATAGAGGGTGTAGGCAGCAGATTATAGTCTACTGTACACAGAGAACAAAATACATCAAATTCAGAAGAGCTATCCACCGCATGACACTGGAAAACCACCAGCCCTACAACTGTATCTATAGTTGTATATTGTACAATGATCGTGCTCATTCTAGAACTTATTGACTGGATTTGCCAAATTAAAATTTGCATACAACACTTTGTTCAACAACTGTATAACTAACGTTCTCTGAAATTAAAGTAAATCGTTGCAATATTTGTAGTACTTGAAACCGCCATTGACCGCAGCATAAACATGAGGGTAAATACAATGGAGAAATTGAAAAGGACTGCGCAGCTGGAGCTAAGAATTTGACGAAAGTAGTAATGACATGAATAGAAATTGAGATAAAATAGGAAGCATGAAAGGCTCTGTACAACTGAATGAGAAGGTAAGGAGGGATGCCTAAAAGGCAACAGGTGAATGAGAAGAGAGCACACGATTGTGTGGGAAATAGAAAGTTAGCTGTCTATTGTTGGGCGGCAGGAACATTTTAAGGCGGGGTTGTGACTATGTTCCCGGTTGGCAATGGGGTCTGAGGAAGGTCTGTGACCAAAATGCATTATGCCTATTTATTTATTATGCCATGGTGCAAGGGTGCCTGCGTCGTGGGGAGATTGTTTTTGTGCAGAAAGGTGCCCCTTTCGGCACTAAAATAATAAATTGAGCTGATTTACACTTCCAATGTGTGCTGTAGAATGCAGCACTCATTGAAAGAGGAAAAAACAAGGAGAAATGAAAACATTTCTCCTCGTTGCACCTCGCTACACCACCTCTAGGGTGGTTTCTCGTAAATCTGGAAATGCATCAGTGGACATGGGTGTTGCTTGGGAACACCCACAGCAACACCCCTGTCACGCCCCTAACACGCAAAGTGTTACGGGAACAGGGGCTATATTTACAAGTACAGGTCACTCATCAGGCTGCGCCACCGGCGCGTCACACGACGTGATGCACCGGCAGCGCAAGGGGCTTGTAAATGTGCCCCCCCCAGTGTTTAGAAAAGTGAAAAGAGACATTGTGCAAAAGGTGTAGTTTCTTCCTTAGAACATTATAGGGTGAAAAAAATGACAGCTGCCATCATTTGGCTATACTAATTTGGAAAATGTGGTAGTGAACCGTATATACGAATGACCTTCATTCCCCTGAATTGGAAAAAATAAGAGCAATAGGTCCTGAAGAAGATATTTATGGAAGCGGTTCCCCACCGAAACGTGCATTCACCATATTTGTAAAAATACCCAGATCGCCGTGCATTGATGAAAGGCTAAAGAAGAATGGTCTCCTTGGTTGTTTGTTCTAAGATTTTTGTTCTGAGAGTTCAAAAAAATGTATATATGTAATTTATGGGTGTGACGTGTAAGTGAGAGACAATGGTCGGTGATTGAGGTCATCAAATGGTGTATTGTCGAGTACTGTATTGTTTTAAATATTTTGTAATCATTGTAGCATTGTTTGTGGAACTAAAGCATGCCTTTTAAGTATTGTATTTATAAAAAAAGTATAGAAAAAATGAAATTTATCAAAACAAGAAAAGTTATTGGAAAATAAGCAATGTAAAATGAAATACAAATGTAAAATGAACTTTATTAGGTCTTTCCACAGTGGATTCATTCTATATACAAATGTGGATAGGTTAATCAGGAAGTGATACTGTTGTTTGCATGCTGTCTAAATCACATTAGAACAGTGAAGCAAATCACTTCAATTAGCATAGTATTCCCCTGCACCATATCATGTATGCTCCTTAAGGAACACCTCCAACTATGTTTCTAGTATTCCCCACATACAACCGGATTTATCGATGTGTAAGTGAAACATTTGCAATAAAGACTGGAAAGTATACAGCATCGAAACATGCTTTACAAAGTTACAGGTGTGTAGGAAGAGTGACACTTGGTACACAAGCATTTAGGTCAATTCAGAGGACTAATGTCAGGATCCTTGATCAATCCACTGTCGTTCTGGACTTGTCATGCAATACTTCAACCATTGTGGGCTCCTAGTAATTTTCAGCAGTTGTTTTGTTTTGAAATTAAGTGTGAAGTGAATGTTATCACGGATGTCTAGTATTATTAATTGTGTGCTATTGTGACTTTTAGAACATGCCAATCTTATAAGTTACCTATCCCCTTTTGTAGGTGTTAAAGAATGGAATATCTTCTGAACATGAATGCGGTTGAACTGAAAAGAGCTCTGACACGCGCGCCCGCAGCCAGTGACAGAACGCTGCTCGGCCCGTCTGCATTACTCCCGCACTTAAGACCTGTCCAGCTTGATCACTATGCAGGCAGATCCATCGTCGCTTTAAACACGCTGTAAGCATTTTCTACGCGTCCTACAGGCACTTTGTTGTCAGTTATTAATACTTTTAAAACTGTATTTGATTGTTTCCCTACCTTCCCCCTTCCTTTTAACACTCTTCTCCTACCTCTGTCAGCAGCTTACACCTTGCCTGGGCCATAAGCTGACACCCCGGTCCACCACAGGGTTTCCCCGATTGATGTGGAGGGTGCCGGCACCTCTGACCCTCATTCCTGGCAGCTGGGAGGTGCTGGGGGTGGAGCCGCTGGGTTGTGCTCGAGCTCTCCCCGCGCCATAAAGCTGACCTGCCTTTCCATCCGCGTTGTGAACGCGCGCAGCCAGTGACAGAACCCTGCTCGGCCCGTCTGCATTACTCCCACACTTAGGACCTCTCCTGCTTGATTACTATGCAGGCAGATCCATCGTCGCTTTAAACGCGCTGTAAGCATTTTCTACGCGTCTTAGAGGCATTTTGTTGTCAGTTTTTAATACTTTTAATACTGTATTGGATTGTTTCCCTACCTACCCCCCTTCCTTTTCACACTCTGCTCCTACCTCTATCAGCAGCTTACACCTTGCCTGGGCCATACGCCGACAACCCCGGTCCACCACGGGGTTTCCATGATTGATGTGGAGGGTGCCGGCGCCTCTGACCCTCATTCTTGGCAGGTGGGAGGTGCTGGGGGTGGAGCCGCTGGGTTGTGCTCGAGCTCTCCCTGCGCCATAAATCTGACCTGCCTTTCCATCCGTGTTGTGAACGCGCGCAGCCAGTGACAGAACGCTGCTTGGCCCGTCTGCATTACTCCCGCACTTAAGACCTGTCCTGCTTGATCACTATGCAGGCACATCCATCGTCGCTTTAAACGCGCTGTAAGCATTTTCTACGCGTCCTACAGGCACTTTGTTGTCAGTTTTTAATACTTTTAAAACTGTATTTGATTGTTTCCCTACCTTCCCCCTTCCTTTTAACACTCTGCTCCTACCTCTGTCAGCAGCTTACACCTTGCCTGGGCCATAAGCTGACACCCCGGTCCACCACAGGGTTTCCCCGATTGATGTAGAGGGTGCCGGCACCTCTGACCCTCATTCCTGGCAGCTGGGAGGTGCTGGGGGTGGAGCCGCTGGGTTGTGCTCGAGCTCTCACCGCGCCATAAAGCTGACCTGCCTTTCCATCCGTGTTGTGAACGCGCGCAGCCAGTGACAGAACCCTGCTCGGCCCGTCTGCATTACTCCCACACTTAGGACCTCTCGTGCTTGATTACTATGCAGGCAGATCCATCGTCACTTTAAACGCGCTATAAGCATTTTCTACGCGTCCTAGAGGCACTCTGTTGTCAGTTTTTAATACTTTTAATACTGTATTGGATTGTTTCCCTACCTACCCCCCTTCCTTTTCACACTCTGCTCCTACCTTTATCAGCAGCTTACACCTTGCCTGGGCCATACGCCGACACCCCGGTCCACCACGGGGTTTCCATGATTGATGTGGAGGGTGCCGGCGCCTCTGACCCTCATTCTTGGCAGGTGGGAGGGGCTGGGGGTGGAGCCGCTGGGTTGTGCTCGAGCTCTCCCTGCGCCATAAATCTGATCTGCCTTTCCATCCGTGTTGTGAACGCGCGCAGCCAGTGACAGAACGCTGCTTGGCCCGTCTGCATTACTCCCGCACTTAAGACCTGTCCTGCTTGATTACTATGCAGGCAGATCCATCGTCGCCTTAAACGTGCTGTAAGCATTTTCTACGTGTCCTACAGGCACTTTGTTGTCAGTCTGTAATACTTTTAAAACTGTATTTGATTGTTTCCCTACCTACCCCCCTTCCTTTTCACACTCTGCTCCTACCTCTGTCAGCAGCTTACACCTTGCCTGGGCCATACGCCGACACCCCGGTCCACCACAGGGTTTCCCCGATTGATGTGGAGGGTGCCGGCGCCTCTGACCCTCATTCCTGCCAGCTGGGAGGTGCTGGTGGCGGAGCCGCTGGGTTGTGCTTGAGCTCTCCAGGCGCCATAAAGCTGACATGCCTTTCCTCACGCGCAGCGGACGCGCCAAAGGTAAGCCTGTCTGCGCCTGTCTGCGGCCGCCTGGGGCAAGGGGCAGGTAACTATGCCCATTTTATCTCCCGTACGGCTGCTGAACTAATACACCTCCATGATAACTGGCCTCTTAGCTCCAGCACCCAAGCCCACCTGTATTCGTTAGGGGTCTTTAACCCTAGGACCGCTTTTCCTGAACTTTCAGCCCCTCCCGCTGTAAATTTCCTCTCCCCCAACCCTGCCGGTCCATCAGGTCCCATACTACCTCCGCCCTTGGACAAAACTAACAACACCCTGGTAGTGAGCTACTTAAACATCCCCTCATTGGTAAAACACCAATTAGAAATATTCCAGCTACTTGACTCAGACAAACCCGACATACTTCTTGTTACGGAAACCTGGCTCACTACGGAGTCGGCGCCAGACATTCTCGCGGCAGTGCCCCCAGGCTATTACATCCTCCAAGCCAACAGAACTTCAGGGAAGCCGGGAGGTGGGGTCGCAGCTATAATTCACCACTCACTTAGGTTCACTGCCTTAATTATCACTGGCATACCCACAGTCGACAGCCTCAATTTAAAATTCGAATCCTCCCGGTTCCCTTTTATCTGCGTCCTTGTTTACAGTTCCCCTCAACACATGCCCTGTTTCCCCTTACGGTTCAGCAAAATGCTGTCTCAATTGATCATCAACAACTCTAAAATCCTGATTATTGGTGACTTTAATTAATGGCCCACAGATGCTAAGAAGAGCACCAGCTCCTCAGATTTCACAGACCTCCTATCCGGTATGAACTGCACTCAACATATACAGTCCGCTACACGCCTTAAGGGACACATTCTAGACCAAATGTGGAGCTCCAACCTCGAAATCACCCAACCCTTAATCTCCCCGTGCCCTTGGTCAGACCACCACATCATTACATTCTCACTGGCCTGCATGCCCCACATCAAACAGGTCCTTACAGGGAACCATATGGCAAGAAACTGGTACCGGGCCAACCTCAACGAGTTCTGCACCTTACTTAACGCCTCGTCCCCTACTGAACAGGAGGACTCTCTAGATAGACAGGCTACCAGCATCAAGCATTGGCGTGAATCAGCCAGCAACATTGTCGCTCCTTTTAAGCAAACCAAACTTAAGCGCCCCCATGACGCCCAGCGATGGTTCTCGTACGAACTAAAGAATAAGAAACTTACACTCAGGCAGGCTGAACGTAGCTGGAGACGAGACCACGCCCCAGAAAAAAAAGCTCTATTTGTTGCACTGCTCAAAGACTATAAAAAATCAATCCTCCAGGCCAAAACTACATACTTCTCCCTGAAGATCACTAATTCTGCTACCAAGACCAAAGACATATTTTCCATAGTTGAGGAGCTCTCACACCCGGACAGAGTAACAATTAAGCCCCTCCCCTCTCTAACGCTTTGTGATTCCCTGAACATATACTTCACGGAAAAGATTGCCACAATCAAAAGCAGCATTCCCTCCCCCACACCCCCTACCACCCCTGCTACCACCTTTAAAACCCCCCAGGTAGTGGACCACATACCCCCGATATCCAGGGATGAGTTCTTTGCTCTATTAAAAAAGGTTGGCTCAGGCTCCCCCTCAGAAGGCTGCCCATCCCACGTCCTACAAGAAGTATTTGCCACCTGTCCTAACCCCCCTCTTGCACTCCTCAACAACTCTCTCAGACTAGGCTCTGTCCCCGACTCCTTTAAGATAGCTGAAGTCGTCCCTATTCTGAAAAAAAACCATGCTGACCCATCTCTGATAAGCAACTTCCAACCCATTTCTCTGCTCCCCTACCTCAGTAAACTGCTTGAAGCTCATGTCACCGACTTCCTTAGCTCTTTCATCGAACATTCACAGTTCCTTGATTCCCAACAAGCAGGATTTCGGCCAGCACACTCTACAGAGCTAGTCATTCTCTCAGTCATGGACTAACTGAGGAGGGGGGCCGACCACAACATTAGTCAAGCCTTGGTGCTCCTGGATCCTGGATCTGTCGGCCGCCTTTGACACGGTCGACCATACCATCTTGATCGACCGTGTCGGTGACGCCGGCATCCAGGGGACGGCCCTTAGGTGGATTTCCTCCTTCCTCAGCAACCGACACCAGGCCGTCCGCCTCTCCAACTTCTCTGTGGAGAAAGTTAGGCTGACTTGTGAGGTCCCCCAGGGATCCTCCCTTTCTCCCTTCTCTTTAACCTGTACCTGGCTCCCCTTATCCAATCCCTGCGCGAAAGTAAGGCCGCTGCTTTTTACTACGCAGACGACATCCAGCTGGTGTTTGACATTTACTCATCGGACCACTCAGTCAACAACTTCCAGTCCACCATGTGCCTCATTAGCAACTGGATGGTGGCCAATCAATTAAAACTCAACCCTGACAAGACTGAGCTGATCCTGACTGGAGGCCACTCCACCCCGTGGAATTCTAACTTCTGGCCCCTCCTCCCTGTCCTGCAGAATCTGCAAAAAGCCTGGAGGTTATAATCTGTAAAGACCTATCCATGAGCCCCAGATTAGCGCAGTGGTGTCATCCTGCTTTTTCCACCTCCGCAGAATTCGTAAGATCTCCAGATTCTTAACCACGGAGGCCTTAACCCTTGCTCTTCTGGCCCTGGTCATCTCCCGCATTGATTATGCCAACTCTCTTTAGGTTTTTAGAGAAAAGGAGTTAGGTTCTTGAAATATGGGAATGGCTGAACCTTATAAGAATACAAAAAATATATATATGCCAACCCACTCTGTTTAGTTTTGCTCTAAGTCATTAGCAACAGATCAAGCTCAATTTTGATTTGTTAGGTATATTTATTTTTACCTTTTCTTTTAGATGCACTTCATAGAAAAAATCAATTGTTTCTATGTCAGAAAAAACAACACAACATATATAACAAATATACACATTAACTTATACATACCATTTATCAAAAAAACATATTATTACATACATGTCAACATTCACTGTACACTATACACTAGGCTTTCATTATATACAACCTCACTTCTACAAATCTATTTTCATCCGTTCCGTTTGGTGCTTTTCTTCTTTTCTATACACATGCAGATAGAAGTGACAAAGCCCTGAGGAGAACCCATAACTGTTGTGTGGTGTTCGAAACGCGTCGGCAGAACGGAGATACAATTTTTTTCAAAATACTAATAATCATTGATTCATAGAATTGATAACAAGTGTTATCTCCTGTTGACTATGACTTTGTCTATTACTGTTCCTCTGATTGGATTCATTGATTGTCAATAAGGCGAAGAGTTGATATTTGCCAAAGGAACGGATGAAAATAGATTTGTAGAAGTGAGGTTGTATATAATGAAAGCCTAGTGTATAGTGTACAGTGAATGTTGACATGTATGTAATAATATGTTTTTTTGATAAATGGTATGTATAAGTTAATGTGTATATTTGTTATATATGTTGTGTTGTTTTTTCTGACATAGAAACAATTGATTTTTTCTATGAAGTGCATCTAAAAGAAAAGGTAAAAATAAATATACCTAACAAATCAAAATTGAGCTTGATCTGTTGCTAATGACTGAGAGCAAAACTAAACAGAGTGGGTTGGCATATATATATTTTTTGAACTCTCTTTAGGTTGGCACCCCTGCCTATCAGCTCCGTCGTTTACAACTTGTACAGAACCAGGCCGCTAGGCTCATCTTCCACCAACCTAGACACCACCATGTTCGTCCCCTGTTCAAGAGTCTTCAGGGGCAACCGATGGCCAAACGCTGCAAATTCAAATTAGGTTGCTTCACCTTCAAAGCATTGGCCGGCATAGGCCCAGCTTTCATTTCCTCTTTGATTCACCGATATCTCCCTTCTCGCAATCTTCGCTCCTCCCACATGGCGTTGCTTTCCACCCCCACCTTCAAACGTAAGAAACACGTTGGTCTCAGATTCTCTTTTCTTGCCCCCTCCCTTTGGAACTCACTCCCCCTGGAATTTAGACTAACTATATCCTATACCCTCTTCAGATCCCGTCTGAAAACTCTGCTGTTCTGTCAGGCTTACGAGTAGCGCAATGCCTCCTTTCACTTCTTTGCTGCCCCCATGTTCACAGCGCCATGAAACCGCCTGGTGAAAGTGAGCTTTATAAATAATTTTAACATAACATAACATAACATAACCCTAGTTTTTGGGTCATGTTCATGCTAGAGAAAACATTGAATAAGTAAATAAATAAATGATAAATAAGTAAATCCAAAACTATAGCTGTGACCCCGGGGCCTTTCTGTAGTCACAGCACATTCTCAATGCTGGATATCTAGTTGACAATCCTCAAATGCCTCAGATGTTCATGACAATCACCCAATCTCTGCAAGGGTTTCCTGCCTCTTCCTTCACCACAAGAACTTTGCATTAAAGCGTTTTCTGCCACCATGGAGTCTAACCATGATGGCTTGGCTAGAGGTTGCTGGGGGAGTGAAATTCAGGAAAGGAACCACTGCTCAAACTGCTTGGCTCCTGTGGCTACTCCTATAACCACACACAAAAATATCATGTCTCGCCATCGAGTGTGATATCAGTAGTAGAGTTGTGAGGATTATCATCATTAAATTCTGTTTCTGGGGAAGCAGGAATGTCAGAAGACATGCCCGGCCCTTGCTTGTGAGTAACCTTGAGCATTGGGATGTAAATGTTCAGTTAGACCAGCTCTTGAATGGCCACCTTCTTGCCCAGCTGGCCCTTAGCAACATCTCGAAATATCAGGAACATTTTCAGTTACAGCGTGATTACTTTGTGTATTTCCATTGAACACAGTATTTTATTATAAAAGTAAATTACTTTGTGTAGAAGAATTTCAGCGATATATTCGAACATGAATGGCTACCTAATGCTGAATAATAACAACAGAATTAGCTACAGTACTTTCTATAAACATCAATATTGTAAAAATCATAAGTGCAGAAAGGGAAAACCGTTCAATTGATGTACAATCAGTCACCCAGGTTACCACTCCATACAAACACATACATTGAACTTCTCTCAGGCACAGCTAATTGTCACTGACATATAGAAACTTTACATGTACAATTTCAGGGTGTAGGTCGGACAAACGAGAACAAAATATCGAATGGTCGCACTATTGCGACCAGACTATTGAGGGACAAAATCTTGAAAGGGAACTTTGTGTATATTTTCTATACCTATCTCCATATAATAATACCTTAGTGATCTATGTATCTTTAAGGTACATATATGTGGGGTCAGAATAATAAATCCTTACCTCCCTCTGTGCACTTACCTGTTCGATAGTTGGTCCCTCAATATTGTGACATTTCGATATTTTGTCCTTGATATTCCCTACCACAATCTCAATTCAGATTACTTTTTCATTTTCAAATCTCGCTAAATGCAATGGCTCAATCAGGGAATAAGAATAATGAGAAAACAAAAATGAATTAGATAAAAAACTAAAAAAGGGTTCAACTACACTAGACTACACTACACCCAAACCATACCTTTAATGACAAAGGCTAACTCAATAAACAAACACTGACAAAGCTAATAGGTCTGACATTGGCCGCCTGCCTTTTGTACCTTGTCGATGCTTGTTTTGTCATGGTTTATGAAAAATTGCATTGTCGCCGTAGCTGGTGGGCCACCATGAATATAAAATAAACACATTAGGTAAAAACAAAAATATGTTTTGTTTGCAAAAAGCACAAACTGCTATAGTAGTAACTGGCACTAAAAATAATTACTTTGCGTCAGGATGCGGTCCTTCGGAAAAGCAGAATGCGGTCACTCACAGTTAAATAATGGCTGAAGTGGGTCAATCATTGGCCCATGCTGTATGCTGTAGTGGTGAAAGAAAAAAGTGAATGAAACAACCACATACCAGTGGCTAAACAGAGCTTGATGAATGCTCTTATATATATATATAAGAGCATTATGGACTGACATTATGTCTTTCACTTTTCTTTGTGTGGAATACATTTATCCTGCCTTTTTCACTTGAAAGACTTGTGGTCTCTTTTGCTTCCTGAATGCTGTGAGCGCTTGAAGTCATCTAAAGAGGTCCTTACCTGGCTGTTCTCACCATGGAGTGGTGAGCAGGAACATTGTTGTGTGTATATATATATATATATATATATATATATATATATATATATATATATATATATATATATATATATATATATATATGTATATATATATATATATATATATTTACTGAAAAAACCATAGGTTTCACAAACGTTATAGTTAGGATTTAGCATTTAAAAAACCTTTTAAATTCACTGAAAAAACCATAGGTTTCACACTCGTTATAGTTAGGAATTAGCATTTAAAAAACCTTTGAAATTCACTGAAAAAAACATAGGTTTCACACCAGTTATAGTTAGCTGAACATTTTACTCATACAAAACCATTGAAATTCCCACGTTATAGTTAGTTGGACTCACTATAACTTGCGCGCCCGCAATCCACTGCTGATGATGTCACATATTACATCATTCATGACATGGTCAGTGACATCACTGATGACATCACTGATGGCATCTCAAATGACATCACTAATGAAATGGTTCTCTAATGAGAGGTAAACACAGCCATTTTGTGATAGTACTCTTTGAGGTACATTTGTGAGGAATATTTGGTGTTCTATTTCTGGTGTGAAATTTACACAGTATTATCTCTTCTACTCTTTTCTAAAAGGTGAGTTGTTAATTTGTAAGGAGAATTTAATACTTGATAAAGCTAGTTTAATATTATCTATTACTAAAAACGATAAATTAAAGTGATTTTTTTTCTGCTATTTACAGCAAGAAATTTGAAAAGAATATGAATTTCAATGAGGACACCGTTGATATTAATTTTGAAATTTTTGCAACCTTTGTTGAGGAGAGTTTGATTGAGGTCTCAAATTATCCTATTCATAACACCATCAATGTAGAAGACCTTCTTTTGAGAGAAGATGGAATGGAGGATTTTAATGATAAAACATTGGATGCTGAATTAATGGAATGTTTGGACGATGTTGAGTTCCAGGAGTCATTTATGAAGAGTTGTGATGAGGAGATTCCTGATCAATTTATGCTAGAAGTACTTCTAAATTATGAAAATTCTGCAGAATAAATTTATATTTATAAATTATAAATTGTTTGAGACTTTTTTGTTATTTTATTTGAAATTAATGAGATAGTAGTGAAATGATTGTGGTATAAAGTAAGACTTATAGTATAGAGTGCAACTTTTCTGTATTACATAGTAAGTTTACTCACAGTTACTTCCCTTCTCCCACTATATTTTCTCCAATGTGCATTTTACATCTCTTTTTCATCTCATGCCTTCTTTCTCACTATTTCTCTCTAATGTACACTATTGCCGCCATTTTTTGTATTTTCAGAAGACATTGAATTGTAATACTCCAAACGTGGAGTTCAATATGTGCCATACTATATTTTGCAGAAAAGACCCCAGAATGAAGTACAATTTTGGTAATCAAACCATGATTCGGCACGAGCAGAGGAGGCACGCCCAGAACTATGCCCGAAAGAGTCTCAGGGCTCTGGAACGAGAGGCTCCAAGAAATAGTGCCTCTACTTCAACTAGAGGAATAACTGCATCGGTCAGGGGGCGACCAGAGCAGCTGATCTCAAATATTCAGCCTGTTTTTAATGAGGCCTCCATCAAACGCAAAAATTGCGATGCCGTACTTTGTTACGGGGAACAAAGTATTATGATCATTGTTTGAGCATTAGAGAACCCCCGCTGCCATCCCCAGTCCTAATTTTAGTGAGAGAGAGGAAAGGAAAATGAGTGAGGGAGCAAAAAAAAGGGACGAGAGGGGAAGGGAAGTGAAGTAGGGGGATTGAAAGAAGGTGAGTGTGTAAGTATAACTAAGTTATAGGGAGTGAGCTTGACAGAAGAGGAGCGAGAGACTAAAGAGACGGACAGAATGAGTCTAACAGAGAGAGAATGAGGTAAGGGGGAGTGTAGAGAGAGGAAGGAAAGTAAAGGAGAAGGTCTGATAGAAGATGAGTGTGAGAGTATGGCTCAGTAATAGGGAGTGAGCAAGATAGAAGAGGAGTGAGAGACTAAGAGGACGGAGAGAATGGGGGTAACACAGAGAGAGTGAGAAAAGGGGAGTGAGTAAGTTAGAGGACAGAGAGATTGACAGAAGCAGTTACTGAACTGCAGAAAGAGGAGTAAGGGAAGGGAAAAGAGTGAAGGAGTGAAGGATGGGAAAAGAGAGGAAAGAAAGTAAAGTAAAAGGTCTGAAGGTGAGTGTACGAGTATGGACGAGTTATAGGCAGTGAGCGTGACAGAATAATAGTGAGAGACTAAGGGGATGGAGAGAATTAGGCTAACAAAAAGACATTAAAGGAAGGGGAGCGTAGAACTAAGAAGACAGACAAAGAAAAAGAAGTAGTAATTGAAGTGGAGTCAGGAAAATAAAATAAGGGAAATATACAAAACAATGAATTAAAACAAGAGAAAGGAAATAAAACAAATGAGAAGACCTGTTTTTCCATATGGTGCGCTTCAGTACCTCATTTATGAGGACATGTGTCAGTTTTACGGCGCCAGTGCGTCACTTTTGTGACGCACCAGTGGTGTAAAAATTGCACCTTGTTGAGTCATATTTACAAAGTAATGCATTTAGGTAGATGTGTCACTTTGTAAACCCTTGCGCCACATTATACCTGCACCAGGTATAATATATGCAAAAGGTGTGTATTGACACAAAGATGGGTCGTACAAGTGACGCAGTAACATCTAAGAGATTTCACTGCGTCACTTTCAGGACGCTGTTGTGTTAAAATCTTGCACCTGCCTCACAGCAGGCCTAAGACTGACGCAAGCCCTTTCACATCGGACTGGCCCCAGATGCATTTCTTTAAAAAAAAAATTACTATAATTTTTTACACTGTTTTTCTCTGTGTTGCGCTTCAGGGCCTCATTTATGAGGCCATGTGTCACTTTTACACCTTTTTGTGACGCACCAGTGGTGTAAAAATTGTACCTTGTTGAGTTATATTTACAAAGTGACACATGTAGGTAGATATGTCACTTTGTAAACCCCTGCGCCACATTATACCTGCGTCAGATGTAATGTATGCAAAGGGGGCGTATTGACGCAAGTAAAATTCATAGAAGTAACACAGTGAAATCTATAAGATTTCACTGCGTCACTTTTAGGACGCTGTTGTGTCAAAATCTTGCATCTGCCTCACAGCAGGCGTAAGACTGATGCAGGTACTTTCACATGAGACTTGCCCCAATGTGAAAGGATGCACTGCTGGAAATTATTTGAGGGTAATAGAAAAAGACTGAGAAAAGTGGAGTGAATAAATTAGAATACAGAGGATTTGAGAAAAGGAGTTATTGAAGTGGAGTAAGAAGAGTAAGAGAAAGGAAAAGAATGAAAAAGCAAAGGATGGGAAGAGAGAGGAAGGTAAGTAAAAGAGAAGGTATCAAAAAAGGAGAGTGTGTGACTATAACTAAGTTATAGGGAGTGATCTCGACAGAAGACGAGTGAGAGACTAAAGAGACGGAGAGAATGAGGTAAGGGGAATGTAGAAGTAAGAGGACAGAGGGAGATTAACAAGGGTAAGTGAGTGTGAGTGAAATGCAGGAAGGTTGATGAAAAAGGAAAAATAAAGAGAGAATAAAAGCAAGTGAGCTTGAGACAAACGAAGTAAAGGAGTGAGAATATACAGCTAGTAAAGGAAAGAGTGACACAAAGGAACTGAGTAAGAGAGCAAAGCAAGGTTAGGAAGGGAGTGTGGGTCATTTTTAGGGAGTAAGCATGACGGAAGAGGAGTGATAGATTGAGAGGATCCAGAGACTGAAGCTAAGAGACAGGCTGTGATGGAAAGGGAGTGAGGATGTGAGAGGATATAGGAAGTGAGAAAAGAAGTTAGTGAAGTGTAATAAGGTGAATGAGAGAAGGAGCATTATTGAGGGAATAAAGAAAAGAAACAAAGGGAAGGGGAGTGAAGTAGAGTGACTGACAGCTAGAAATTGGTGGATGGGAGAGAGGTAATGAGCCGTGAAGGAGTGGTCAATGAGAATTAGTGTGGAAAATGGAATAAGGGAAGGGAGGTGAGTGAGAGTCAAAAAAGGCCAGTGAGGGTAAGTTAAGAGAAGTGATAGATGGTAGAAATAGGTAAGTGAGTATAAGAGAACGGGAAAATATTATATATTTAATAACACAAAATACAAAATAATTTCAAAAACATGTTAAATGGTTTATTTTTGCTGTTCTCAGAATATATTGAATTTCACTTAAAACAGTGACTTCAAAAGTACTCATCATATAACAGCGGGCAAAAAAAACACAATCAATATGATTGTGTTTAAAAAAAACCATTAAATAATTACTTAAATAATGTAATTTTTTTAAAACCATATCGAAACTCACTTTTGATCCATCCACTTTTCCACGAGGCCAAATAGTATATGGAAAGTCCTTTTTTATGGAAATTAGTCCACTGTTTTCGTGATGTCTCATTTACCCGACTTTCTGAAAGAAAAGCTCCAACATCTTTCACGTTATGAAACAAGAGTTTTACTTCCATCTCTAGCTTACATTTAATAAATAATTCCTATAATACTCACAGCACACTTTATATAATAAACATATACTATCTCTATGAGAACTACATGTTTTTAATTACCTTCATCACTCTCATTCAGAAAGTAATTTTGAAGAGTAAACTAAGTTATATTAACTGCTGCAATCTTCATAGGTCAATTACCTTCCCTACAATTTCGGTTGTAAGAACACCAGGTAAGAATTTAGTAAGTCAGAAGGCAAACGTTGTTTGAAAGTCAATTGAGTATCATTACAGAGCTGCCAACCTTTTTGACATTTTAAATAAGCTGTGTAATGTCCTGATGTTGTTGAAGGACCATCATGGTAAATAATTGCTGCAGTTGTAAAGGTTCTTCCTGAAATTGATAATTGAGAAGCCACAAAATTCTTAATTAATGTTGTCAATTTAGTCCCATCAGGTCTACATCGTTGGAACATTAAAAATAACATACTGTCCATATCTTATTAAAAATAAAGTTGATAACATTTCAGATTTACATTGACTACACACCATGTTTTGATTTGCTGCTCTAACTAGATTATTAAAAGACACTGATTTGCAGTCTGGTAAAGTCAAATATATAAATCTTTCAGTGTCTACTGTAGTACTACTTGAAAAGGAGCAATTGTCACAATCATGTTGCCATTTATAAGAAAGGCCAAAAAGATTTTCTACATCTACTCCTTCATCTTGTAAAACAACAAGCATATACATTAGAAATTCCTGACAATCTTCCTGAATATTCTGTGAAAATTGATTTAGACCAGAACATATGTCTAAAACCTTTCGAATTTCAGAAACACTTTGTATTTTTGTTCTATCACTGCTACATTTCCCAAACACAGAATTTAATAAACAACAAAATGTTTGATCACGATTTTCAGCAATCTGTTCTTTTAGAGTTTGGAGAAAGAAAACAACATTAACCACTACATTAGCATAGCAGTTGACACCAGAACTATTTTCAAACTGAAATCCAACAACATCTGTAACTGAATCCATTTCCTTTCTGCTAACAATTACTGGTTCATTTACTTTTTTTCTTTTTGCTACAACTTCACTACAATTTTTCTCATTTCTTCTTTTTCGGCCTACCACACGCTTTTCAAATAGAGGATATTGAGGTAAATTTGGAGCATACTCTCTTCTTAACCTATTATATTCTTTTACACAATTTAGATCTGCATTAATCTTTGTCTCATCAAAATCAATGAAGTACAATCCAGATAAAGTTCTCACTCGAGATAAAGCAACATATGCCATGCCCTCCTTGAACACATAATTTCCAATATTCACCAAAGCTGTATCAACACTTAAACCTTGAGATTTATGAATAGTTACTGCATATGCTAAAGAAACAGGAAACTGTTTTCTGCGGACATATACATCTTTCACTAGCAAAAAGCGAGCAGAACAACGAGTGATTTGTTGTACTTCTTCAATACCATCAAATTAAATTTTTATAATTTCAATTCCATCTCTATTTCGGTAATTCACAAAATCTACAACATGACCCATTGCTCCATTTACTAAACCTCTTTCCACATGTAAAATACGTTGTAAAATTATACGACAATTTAAAGATGCATACAGAGTCTTTTCCATACCAGCAGTTTTGGATATTGTCTTCTCCAAAGAATCCAATTTTGTTTTCAATTTTTCAGACAAAATAATAGTGGCTCCTTCATGTTCTATTTTATCAATAGCTTCCAGTTTCACAATCTCTTGATTTTCCAACTTTAACATTTTGGTGTTGAAGATTGAACATTCTTGCAGAGTTGGCATCAAGCATATGACAGACTTGTTTTCAGGAATTTTCTTAAAAATATTCTCTGGAAGAATATTTTCCTTTGGAAACAAATTTGAAATTAATCGGGCATGTAACGCTTCTTTGCCATGCTCAGTTAGTTTTCCAATTCTTACATCTTGTAGAATATTTTTTAGAATCTTCATCCTTTGCCTGTCGCATATTTTGAAGCAGTTCTGCATATTTGAAATTTAGCCATATGTTAACATTTCCAATGCCCTCCTAAACACTTCCTGGTATCTTCATGCGTAAGCATTTTAAACACTGGCTGTCCTTTCACTGGAGTTAGTTGCAGTAAATCTCCAAAAACAATGATGTGTTTTCCTCCAAATAACACATCATAGTCTGTTTTAAGAGTTTCTTGCAGTCTTAAATGCACAAAAGCAAGCATTACATTTGATACCATGCTTACTTCATCAATGATAAGAAGTTTTGTTTTCTTTAGTACTCTTGAAACTTCACAACAAGCTTCTCCAGATAGCTTGTGGTATTGTAATTTGTTATCATGCTCCACTGGCAGCACCAATAAGAGGTGTAAAGTAATTCCTTTAATGTTGTGTGCTGCCAACCCAGTTGGAGCAGTAACAACACAAGAGAGCGATGATTCTGTTGTTTTCTGCAAATATGTTGCAATCACTTTAATCAGGAAACTTTTCCCAGTTCCTGCTTCTCCACTGACATATAGTCAGATAGGCACAAATGATGTACATGAGCACTCTTTTTTTCTCATGTGATAAACCATGCTCAATTTGTTGTGTGACTTCGTCATATATTTGTCTCTGCTCAACATTTAGTTCTTTTTCCAAATTTTCTAAATCAAGTACATCCTCCTGAGCTTGTTCCATGGCTCTTTCAACTTCATCCATGGCAGTGGCAGCTTCATTTTGTATAATTGGTCCTCCTAGTGGATCCTGACTCAATAAAGCAGAACTCTGACTGTCTTGAGAACTGTCTCTAGCAATCTCTGCTGCAATTGTAGCCTCTTGCTGTGTTTCCTTGTTCAACATTTGCAGATAACTTGAAAAAACAGGACATGCTATGGTATCTTTGGTTGCATTGAACAAATCTTCATAAGTAAGAAAATCTCCAAGTAGTTCTTCTTCTCTACGCCAAGGTTCAAAGAGTTGTAAAAGTAATAAAATTATCTTTTGTCTGGAGAATCACAACTCAATTTTCAATGATTAATCAAATGGCCTTTTCTTTGTTTTACTAAACAGCCTTCACATCCAATTACAGCATATACACCTTTATTGATGTCTTCTGTGACGTTCCTTTTAAAGGTTTAGGTTTGCAGAACTTCATAGAGACAAGCGTTCTCAAGGTGAGTACTTCTATTTGGATAGTATGTATCCAACATATTTGTCTTCAAAATATCTGTACTGTCTGGTTCTTTCTCCGCCAAATAAATAATTTCTTGTACAGATTTTAAAACTCGGTTACGTGTTGCAGCAAGACCTAGACTCACCCAAATAATGGTTTTAGATTTGGCATATAGACTTGCTGATGACAACCGATCAGAACATTCATACGCTCCAATTTCTCGATGCGACAACATCTTTAGACTTTAACTGTATAATTTCTTGCTTAGACTCTTTTCATGTGAAATTTCTTCCCACATTTCCTTCAGTTCCGTCTTTTCTGATTTTGTGATGTAAGAAGTCACATATCGAGCCACAGCAATAGAGTTGTCAGCCACATATTGAATATCCATGTTAGCATTCCACATGGATAAAATAACTGGGTTGTAGTCATTTATGAATTTGGATTCCTCATTTCTTCTTAGGTTGTATGTATTTTTGGGTGATTTTCTTGTCACAGTATGTCGCAGAGAAGACATAAATTTGTTGACTCTTCCTTTCGATGTTACTGGACGTGGAAATGCAAAACGACCCTTCGTGTAGAACTTGTCTTTGGATTTGTATTTTCGACGACAGTATTTCCCACAACGATGGGTTTGAAAGCGTAAAACTTGCTGTCTTAAATTGTTTTCGTCTGTACTTTTCGGAACAGCACATGTAGAATACTGTTCAATGAAACTCATCACTTTCTCATCTGAATCTGTTCCAAATGTAGGTGCATCTTTAATCCATAGCAGCATATGTATATGAGGAGCACCTCTTGCTTGATACTCCTTTCTCTAAAAGAAATCCAACACCTCTCCAAGCGGAGGATTTTTTTTGTTTGTAATAAAAGACATCATAGCTTCAAACCTATGATTGAAATACCTGCATACATTAACTGGATCCAAAGAGCACAGTTCTCCAGGTGTCTTGTATTCAATATTTTCAATGTTTTTATTTGCCTCTCGTAGAAATTCAAGTAAGTCTTCCCAAGCATACTCAGCACAGCTAAGAGTGAGGAACCATGTAGGAGTTCCTAAGTTTCTTAGCATACATTTCAGTTCCCCATGACGATGGTACCAATATTCGTTAGTACCACGCTGACATGCCATGAGATTAATTAGCTGAGATTCAAAAACACTGTCTTGCAGTTTCAGTTTATCCATAAAATCCCTTGCCGAAACATTTTGTAGATGTGCTCCACTTTTCAATATATGGTTTACTGCATAGGAAAGTCCAGACAAGTCACTCTCAAACAGTAGATGGAACAAATATGGAATGCATTGATGAAACCTTGGATCTTCTGCATATAATCTTGAAGTCCGGTATTCAGATGCAGGAATTTGAACAGGTCGGTCGTCATATCGTCCACCTTCACCTGTTGGAAATAACTGTGGAAAACAACGAGCTTCTAAACTTTCTTCCCATACACTAATGGGACTTCCTTCGGCTTTTTTCATCTGAAACAAGTCAATAGCATTCCCCATTACTTCTTTGGAATGCAATGGATGAACACTATAATGTTCGTAAATTTCTTCACTTCTAGAGACATCAACTTTTTCTATTTGTCCAGTAGAGACATCAGTGTTGTCTTGTACAGTTATTTCCTCTTCTCCCACATACACATTTTTATAGTACTGACTATTTTTTACCAGATACAATGTTGCCTTCTTGACTTTCCTAACATCCACTAATTCTTGCCAGATTTTCTTACTTTTTGTCGGAACACCATTAACTAGAATAACCAGAGTTTCCTCTTCTACTTTTTCAACACCAATGGTATCAATATTTTTCTTAAAATCTAGAGGCAAATAAACAACTCTTCCCTTTAATCCTCTCTGTAAATCTGAAGGAGGCAATTTCCCAGTCTTAGGCTCCATGCGAACAATAGCCTGAAAAGGATGCACACATTGAATCAGAATAGACTCATAGGTATTTAAATCCATCAATTCAGAAGGAATGTCTACCAACTCCAGATTATTATGAACAGCTCTAGCAGGCATTCTGTTTTCATTTAATTTATTATAGCAATATGTACAAATACGTTGATCAGAGCCCAAATCAAAACAATTTTCAACCAACAAATAAGTTGCAAAATCCTTCCACTCATTATTATTTATCTTTTCGCTTTTTACATATAAATCAACTAATCTAGTCTGATGCTTATAATGAGTCCGTCGACAACAAACACAAGAAAAATTAGGCCTTTCACTTGAATTGACCTTAAACTTTATAATTTCATTTTCAAAATTTTCTGTACTCAAAATCTCTACATTCTCTTCTACATTACCTTCCATTACTGTATCAATTTCTGCACTAACCTTTTTTTACCAAAGTAACAAAACTCAATTTCATCACAAATGTTTTTGACATCTAATTCAGTCCCATGCAAAAGAGCACTGTTTAACTGGTTTACTTTAAGTGCTGGACTTTTTGCATAGTGCAACCTTCTCACTAATTTCCTCACTTTATTATGATGCACTGCTAACATCCTAAAATGGTGAAAAACACTCTGACATACTTTTCTTGAAAGACAAGCCAGTGAATGCCCATGCAAACCTGTTTTTTCTCTCACTCTTCAAGGATCTAACTCTTGCAAAATCTTCATCTTTTGTTTTAGACTTTTCTTAGTATATGTCCGTAAGAAATTGAGAAACAAATCAATTGAACCCTGTCGCACACTACAAATACTACTACAATTCCAAGTATACACTGGAGCCTTAGGACATCTCCCTAAAACTTCATCGGCTAACACCTCTTCTGCATTTCTAGGCACAATTTTTTCTTTTTCAACCGGACAACCGTCCTTCACCTCATATGCTCGACCACTGGTGTCAACTGCATGCACCAAATCATTATCCTGAAAGTAACTTTCTTCATTAAAAAATGGCTCAGAACTTGAACTATGCTTCCATTCTCCAGAAAAAACATCACAAAAATTAGTTCGATTAATTACTCTCCTCCACTTACATTTTGATTTAAACACATTAATTATCATATCAAGTGTACGAATTCTATTCATTACTAAACAAAACAATTTATTTTTCACTTTAAATGCTTCATCCACGATCTTAACTATGTTTTTTTTTCTTGTAAAAAACTGTCTTTTTTTATACCTTTTTATATTTTTTAATAAATTGGATATAATCCTGTTGTAAAACATTCGCCTTCGAATGTCAGAAAATTGTTTGCTTCTTCTATCGTTTGTCAAAATATTGTCTCCTTGTACACGTCTAACAATTGTAGAAGGACATCCTGTCTTTTTCAAAATTACACGTGTTTCATTCTTCTTATTTAAAACATTTTTTGGGGCCTCAAATTTCAATAACTTCCTGAGAAAATGTGTACTTTGCTTACCAGGAGCATTTTTCTTTTTCTCTGAAGATTTTATTTTGGTTGGTTCTTGATTTTCTTTTTCCTTAGACCTTAATGTTCTCTTATAATTTTTTGCTGTCCTTGTTTTCGAAGGCATCTTTCTCTTTGTTTGTATAGATGATTGTAATCTGTGGAAAACAAAAAATAACATATTATAGACCACTACAAACATATTACATAGCAATTACAATAAATAAACAATATAAACACTAGTATACAACAAAAGGCTCATTTACATTACATGTGCTTTGCTTTGTGTCAAAAACAATGAACTAATTCATTTTTATGTCTTGTTTATATATAGGTGGTCTGTTTTTAGCCTGTAGATACAGAGAAATAATTAGTGCAGAGACACACATAGTGTTTGCACAGACAGAGATGGTAGATTACATGTAATATCGTGCACATGTGCCTCAGATCACACCAAATCTATTGAATGTTCAATGCTTATTTACCTTGCTTCCATCAGGAAAGCAGTCAGATGCGTCACACATTTGCCATAAATTTAGAATGTTAGCACTCTAGTTGCTCATTATTTCAATCTTCACTCACAGTGTAATCTTAGACAGATTAATTGTTTTTTAGATATAATGTACCATGTCTGTCACTGCCAACAGTATGTGTGACACCGAGGGCGAGATCTATTGCATTTTCAATGCTTGTTTACTTTGATTCCATCAAGAAAGCATTCAGATGTGTCACACATTTGCCATAAATTCTGAATGTTTGACATTAATGCTGGTCCAGAGATAGTGTAAAGGTTTCATTGGCATATTTACAAACCGCTTGCACAATGTTAGATATAATTTACTAATTAATGTTATATCTTCTTAATATATAGGTGGCCTGTTTTTGACCTGTAGATACAGAGAAATAATTTGTGCAGAGACACACATACTGCTTCCACAGACAGAGATGGTACATTACATGTAATATCATGGACATGTGCCTAAAATCACACCAAATCTATTGCATTTTCAATGCTTGTTTACTTAGGTTCCATCAACAAGACATTCAGATGTGTCACACATTTGCCATAAATGTTCAATGTTTGATATTAATGCTGGTCCAGAAATAGTGTAAAGGTTTCATTGGCATACTTACAAACCGCTTCCACAATGTTAAATATTATTTATTATTTAATGTTTTGTCTTGTTTATAGATAGGTTGTCTGTTTTTCACCTGAAAATAATTTGAAATAATATCAGCAGAAACATATATACTGCTTGCAGACAAAGAGATGGTAGATTACATGTAATATGGTGCACATGTGCCTAAGATCACACCAAATCTATTGTATTTTCAGTGCTTGTTTACTTTAGTTCCACCAAGAAGGCATTCAGATGTGTCACACATTTGCCATATATTCTAAATGTTAGCACTCTAGTTGTTCATTATAGCAAGCTTCACTCACAGTGTGATTTTAGACTGATTAATTTAATTTTAGTTATAATGTACCATGTCTATCCCTGCCGACAGTATATGTGACTCTGCCTAACATCACAATAATAGGTGAATCAAGCGTCAGTCACAGTGATCTTAGACACATAATCAGAATGTTAGATATAATGTACTATGTCTGTCTCTGCCAACAGTATGTGTGACTCTGCTTAAGATCACAGTGATGGGTGAATCAAGCTTCAATCACAGTGTGATCTTAGGCACATGATCAAAATGTTAGATATAATGTACCATGTCTGTCTCTGCAAGCAGTATGTGTGTCTCTGCTCATATTATTTCACTTTCTCTACAGATGAAAAACAGGCCACCTATATATAAGCAACACATAACATTAATTTCTCATTACATATAACATCCTGCTAATCTGCCTAAGATCACACTGTGAGTGAGTGAAGCTTAATTCACCCATCAGTGTGATCTTAGGCACATGTCGACGATATTAATATATATAAGGTAGACTCTCACAATGTTAACATCTCTCACAGCATTGGTGGGAAAATGCATAAACACACAACTATGTCAAAGATTGCGCACGCATATTGTAAATATGTTTATCTTTTTTTGTATATTCTATCTCAATTTATACCATTTAAAAAAATAATTTCCAGCAATGCATCCTTTTACATGGGACAAGCTCTATGTGAAAGGGCCTGCATCAGTCTTACACCTGCTGTGAGGCAGGTGCAAAATTTTGACACAACAGCGTCCTAAAAGTGACGCAGTGAAATCTTATAGATTTCACTGCGTCATGTGTACAACCCTTCTTTGCGTCAATACGCCCCCTTTGCATACATTACACCTGACGCACATATAATGTGGCACAGGGCTTTACAAAGTGACGCATCTACCTAGATGCGTCACATTGTAAATATAACTCAACAAGGTGCAACTTTTACACCACTGCTGTGTCACACAAAGTGACGCACCGGCGGCATAAAAGTGACGCATGGCCTCACAAATGAGGCCCTCCAGCGCACCACAGGGAAAAAAAGTGTAAAAAATTGTCGAAAAAAAATAATTTCCAGCAATGCATCCTTTCACATGGGGCAATCGCATGACCTTACCTTATGTAATGTGAGAGATGTTAACATTGTGAGAGTCTACCTTATAAACACACAGCTATGTCAAAGATTGTGTACACAGCTTGTAAATATGCACCCAGACAAGAATATAAAATGCCGTGAGAGATCTTATAACTGTGAGAGTCTACCTTATAAACACACAGCTATGTCAAAGATTGTTTTGTCTGCCTGTATATTTACAAGCTGCGTGCACAATCTTTGACATAACTGTGTGTTTATGCATCTCCCCACCATTTCATATGGTTTTCTATCTGCTATTCCTATCCCTCTCCAGACATTCACTCCTTCCACCCATGCTACAGGTTGCACAATGTGCTTAAAAAAAAATGACCATATTTACAACTCCAATGAAACCATTACACAATTTCTAAACCAGCATTGAATCCAAGCATAAAAAACAATTTATAAAGAAGTCTACCTTATAAATACACAGCTATGTCAAAGATTGCGCACGCAGCTTGTAAATATGTCTCTCTTTTTTTGTATATTCTATCTCAATTTATGCCATTTAAAAAAATAATTTCCAAAAATGCATCCTTTCACATAGGGCAAGCCCTAAGTGAAAGGGCCTGCGTCAGTCTTACACCTGCTGTGAGGCAGGTGCAACATTTTGACACGAAAGCGTCCTAAAAGTGACGTAGTGAAATCTCATAGATTTCACTGCGTCATTTGTACAACCCTTCTTTGCGTCAATACGCCCCCTTTGCATACATTACACCTGACGCACATATAATATGGCACAGGGCTTTACAAAGTGACATATCTACCTAAATGCGTCACATTGTAAATATAACTCAACAAGGTGCAATTTTTACACCACTGCTGTGTCACAAAAAGTGACGCACCGGCAGCATAAAAGTGACACATGGCGTCATAAATGAGGCCCTCAAGCGCACCACAGGGAAAAACAGTGTAAAATATTGTCGAAAAAAACATAATTTCCAGCAATGCATCCTTTCACATGGGGCAATCCCATGACCTTACCTTATGTAATGTGAGAGATGTTAACATTGTGAGAGTCTACCTTATAAACACACAGCTATGTCAAAGATTGTGTACACAGCTTGTAAATATACACCCAGTCAAGAATATGAAATGCCGTGAGAAATCTTATAACTGTGAGAGTCTACCTTATAAACACACAGCTATGTCAAAGATTGCTTTGTCTGCCTGCATATTTACAAGCTGCGTGCACAATCTTTGACATAACTGTGTGTTTATGCATCTCCCCACCATTTCATATGGTTTTCTATCTGCTATTCCTATCCCTCTCCAGACATTCACTCCTTCCACCCATGCTACAGGTTGCACAATGTGCTTAAAAAAAAATGACCATATTTACAACTCCAATGAAACCATTACACAATTTCTAAACCAGCATTGAATCCAAGCATAAAAAACAATTTATAAAGAAGTCTACCTTATAAATACACAGCCATGTCAAAGATTGCGCACGCAGCTTGTAAATATGTCTCTCTTTTTTTGTATATTCTATCTCAATTTATGCCATTTAAAAAAATAATTTCCAAAAATGCATCCTTTCACATAGGGCAAGCCCTAAGTGAAAGGGCCTGCGTCAGTCTTACACCTGCTGTGAGGCAGGTGCAACATTTTGACACGAAAGCGTCCTAAAAGTGACGTAGTGAAATCTCATAGATTTCACTGCGTCATTTGTACAACCCTTCTTTGCGTCAATACGCCCCCTTTGCATACATTACACCTGACGCACATATAATATGGCACAGGGCTTTACAAAGTGACATATCTACCTAAATGCGTCACATTGTAAATATAACTCAACAAGGTGCAATTTTTACACCACTGCTGTGTCACAAAAAGTGACGCACCGGCAGCATAAAAGTGACACATGGCGTCATAAATGAGGCCCTCAAGCGCACCACAGGGAAAAACAGTGTAAAATATTGTAGAAAAAAACATAATTTCCAGCAATGCATCCTTTCACATGGGGCAATCCCATGACCTTACCTTATGTAATGTGAGAGATGTTAACATTGTGAGAGTCTACCTTATAAACACACAGCTATGTCAAAGATTGTGTACACAGCTTGTAAATATACACCCAGTCAAGAATATGAAATGCCGTGAGAAATCTTATAACTGTGAGAGTCTACCTTATAAACACACAGCTATGTCAAAGATTGCTTTGTCTGCCTGCATATTTACAAGCTGCGTGCACAATCTTTGACATAACTGTGTGTTTATGCATCTCCCCACCATTTCATATGGTTTTCTATCTGCTATTCCTATACCTCTCCAGACATTCACTCCTTCCACCCATGCTACAGGTTGCACAATGTGCTTAAAAAAAAATGACCATATTTACAACTTTAATGAAACCATTACACAATTTCTAAACCAGCATTGAATCCAAGCATAAAAAATAATTTATAAAGAAGTCTACCTTATAAAAACACAGCTATGTCAAAGATTGCGCACGCAGCTTGTAAATATGTCTCTCTTTTTTGTATATTCTATCTCAATTTATGCCATTTAAAAAAATAATTTCCAAAAATGCATCCTTTCACATAGGGCAAGCCCTAAGTGAAAGGGCCTGCGTCAGTCTTACACCTGCTGTGAGGCAGGTGCAAAATGTTGACACAACAGCGTCCTAAAAGTGACGTAGTGAAATCTCATAGATTTCACTGCGTCATTTGTACAACCCTTCTTTGCGTCAATACGCCCCCTTTGCATACATTACACCTGACGCACATATAATGTGGCACAGGGCTTTACAAAGTGACGCACCTACCTAGATACGTCACTTTGTAAATATAACTCAACAAGGTGCAACTTTTACACCACTGCTGTGTCACAAAAAGTGACGCACCGGCGGCATAAAAGTGATGCATGGCCTCATAAATTAGGCCCTCAAGCGCACCACAGGGAAAAACAGTGTAAAAAATTGTAGAAAAAAAATAATTTCCAGCAATGCATCCTTTCACATGGGGCAATCCCATGACCTTACCTTATGTAATGTGAGAGATGTTAACATTGTGAAAGTCTACCTTATAAAAACACAGCTGTGTCAAAGATTGTGTACACAGCTTGTAAATATACACCCAGACAAGAATATGAAATGCCGTGAGAAATCTTATAACTGTGAGAGTCTACCTTATAAAAACACAGCTATGTCAAAGATTGATTTGTCTGCCTGCATATTTACAAGCTGCGTGCACAATCTTTGACATAACTGTGTGTTTATGCATCTCCCCACCATTTCATATGGTTTTCTATCTGCTATTCCTATCCCTCTCCAGACATTCACCCCTTCCACCCATGCTACAGGTTGCACAATGTGCTTAAACAAAATGACCATATTTACAACTCTAATGAAACCATTACACAATTTCTAAACCAGCATTGAATCCAAGCATAAAAAACAATTTATAAAGAAGTCTACCTTATAAAAACACAGCTATGTCAAAGATTGCACACGCAGCTTGTAAATATGTCTCTCTTTTTTTGTATACTCTATCTCAATTTATGCCATTTAAAAAATAATTTCCAAAAATGCATCCTTTCACATAGGGCAAGCCCTAAGTGAAAGGGCCTGCGTCAGTCTTACACCTGCTGTGAGGCAGGTGCAACATTTTGACACGAAAGCGTCCTAAAAGTGACGTAGTGAAATCTCATAGATTTCACTGCGTCATTTGTACAACCCTTCTTTGCGTCAATACGCCCCATTTGCATACATTACACCTGACGCACATATAATATGGCACAGGGCTTTACAAAGTGACACATCTACCTAAATGCGTCACATTGTAAATATAACTCAACGAGGTGCAATTTTTACACCACTGCTGTGTCACAAAAAGTGACGCACCGGCAGCATAAAAGTGACACATGGCGTCATAAATGAGGCCCTCAAGCGCACCACAGGGAAAAACAGTGTAAAATATTGTAGAAAAAAACATAATTTCCAGCAATGCATCCTTTCACATGGGGCAATCCCATGACCTTACCTTATGTAATGTGAGAGATGTTAACATTGTGAGAGTCTACCTTATGAACACACAGCTATGTCAAAGATTGTGTACACAGCTTGTAAATATACACCCAGTCAAGAATATGAAATGCCGTGAGAAATCTTATAACTGTGAGAGTCTACCTTATAAACACACAGCTATGTCAAAGATTGCTTTGTCTGCCTGCATATTTACAAGCTGCGTGCACAATCTTTGACATAACTGTGTGTTTATGCATCTCCCCACCATTTCATATGGTTTTCTATCTGCTATTCCTATCCCTCTCCAGACATTCACTCCTTCCACCCATGCTACAGGTTGCACAATGTGCTTAAAAAAAATGACCATATTTACAACTCTAATGAAACCATTACACAATTTCTAAACCAGCATTGAATCCAAGCATAAAAAACAATTTATAAAGAAGTCTACCTTATAAAAACACAGCTATGTCAAAGATTGCGCACGCAGCTTGTAAATATGTCTCTCTTTTTTGTATATTCTATCTCAATTTATGCCATTTAAAAAAATAATTTCCAAAAATGCATCCTTTCACATAGGGCAAGCCCTAAGTGAAAGGGCCTGCGTCAGTCTTACACCTGCTGTGAGGCAGGTGCAAAATGTTGACACAACAGCGTCCTAAAAGTGACGTAGTGAAATCTCATAGATTTCACTGCGTCATTTGTACAACCCTTCTTTGCGTCAATACGCCCCCTTTGCATACATTACACCTGACGCACATATAATGTGGCACAGGGCTTTACAAAGTGACGCACCTACCTAGATACGTCACTTTGTAAATATAACTCAATTAGGTGCAACTTTTACACCACTGCTGTGTCACAAAAAGTGACGCACCGGCGGCATAAAAGTGATGCATGGCCTCATAAATTAGGCCCTCAAGCGCACCACAGGGAAAAACAGTGTAAAAAATTTGTAGAAAAAAAATAATTTCCAGCAATGCATCCTTTCACATGGGGCAATCCCATGACCTTACCTTATGTAATGTGAGAGATGTTAACATTGTGAAAGTCTACCTTATAAAAACACAGCTGTGTCAAAGATTGTGTACACAGCTTGTAAATATACACCCAGACAAGAATATGAAATGCCGTGAGAAATCTTATAACTGTGAGAGTCTACCTTATAAAAACACAGCTATGTCAAAGATTGATTTGTCTGCCTGCATATTTACAAGCTGCGTGCACAATCTTTGACATAACTGTGTGTTTATGCATCTCCCCACCATTTCATATGGTTTTCTATCTGCTATTCCTATCCCTCTCCAGACATTCACCCCTTCCACCCATGCTACAGGTTGCACAATGTGCTTAAACAAAATGACCATATTTACAACTCTAATGAAACCATTACACAATTTCTAAACCAGCATTGAATCCAAGCATAAAAAACAATTTATAAAGAAGTCTACCTTATAAAAACACAGCTATGTCAAAGATTGCGCACGCAGCTTGTAAATATGTCTCTCTTTTTTTGTATACTCTATCTCAATTTATGCCATTTAAAAAAATAATTTCCAAAAATGCATCCTTTCACATAGGGCAAGCCCTAAGTGAAAGGGCCTGCGTCAGTCTTACACCTGCTGTGAGGCAGGTGCAAAATTTTGACACAACAGCGTCCTAAAAGTGACGCAGTGAAATCTCATAGATTTCACTGCGTCATTTGTACAACCCTTCTTTGCGTCAATACGCCCCCTTTGCATACATTACACCTGACGCACATATAATGTGGCACAGGGCTTTACAAAGTGACGCATCTACCTAGATGCGTCACTTTGTAAATATAACTCAACAAGGTGCAACTTTTACACCACTGATGTGTCACAAAAAGTGACGCACCGGCGGCATAAAAGTGACGCATGGCCTCATAAATGAGGCCCTCAAGCGCACCCCAGGGAAAAACAGTGTAAAAAATTGTAGAAAAAAAATAATTTCCAGCAATGCATCCTTTCACATGGGGCAATCCCATGACCTTACCTTATGTAATGTGAGAGATGTTAACACTGTGGGAGTCTACCTTATAAACACACATCTATGTCAAAGATTGTGTACACAGCTTGTAAATATACACCCAGACAAGAATATAAAATGCCGTGAGAGATCTTATAACTGTGAGAGTCTACCTTATAAACACACAGCTATGTCAAAGATTGTTTTATCTGCCTGCATATTTACAAGCTGCGTGCACAATCTTTGACATAGCTGTGTGTTTATGCATCTCCCCACCATTTCATATGGTTTTCTATTTGCTATTCCTATCCCTCTCCAGACATTCACTCCTTCCACCCATGCTACAGGTTGCACAATGTGCTTCAAAACAAATGACCATATTTACAACTCCAATGAAACCATTACACAATTTCTAAACCAGCACTGAATCCAAGCATAAAAAACAATTCATAAAGAAGTCTACCGTATAAATACACAGCTATGTCAAAGATTGCGCACGCAGCTTGTAAATATGTCTCTCTTTTTTTGTATATTCTATCTCAATTTATGCCATTTAAAAAAATATTTTCCAAAAATGCATCCTTTCACATAGGGCAAGCCCTAAGTGAAAGGGCCTGCGTCAGTCTTACACCTGCTGTGAGGCAGGTGCAAAATGTTGACACAAAAGCGTCCTAAAAGTGACGCAGTGAAATATCATAAATTTCACTGCGTCATTTGTACAACCCTTCTTTGCGTCAATACGCCCCCTTTGCATACATTTCACCTGACGCACATATAATATGGCACAGGGCTTTATAAAGTGACGCATCTACCTAAATGCGTCACTTTGTAAATATAACTCAACAAGGTGCAACTTTTACACCACTGCTGTGTCACAAAAAGTGACGCACCGGCGGCATAAAAGTGACGCATGGCCTCATAAATTAGGCCCTCAAGCGCACCACAGGGAAAAACAGTGTAAAAAATTGTAGAAAAAAAATAATTTCCAGCAATGCATCCTTTCACATGGGGCAATCCCATGACCTTACCTTATGTAATGTGAGAGTTGTTAACATTGTGAAAGTCTACCTTATAAAAACACAGCTATGTCAAAGATTGTGTACACAGCTTGTAAATATACACCCAGACAAGAATATGAAATGCCGTGAGAAATCTTATAACTGTGAGAGTCTACCTTATAAAAACACAGCTATGTCAAAGATCGATTTGTCTGCCTGCATATTTACAAGCTGCGTGCACAATCTTTGACATAACTGTGTGTTTATGCATCTCCCCACCATTTCATATGGTTTTCTATCTGCTATTCCTATCCCTCTCCAGACATTCACCCCTTCCACCCATGCTACAGGTTGCACAATGTGCTTAAAAAAAATGACCATATTTACAACTCTAATGAAACCATTACACATTTTCTAAACCAGCATTGAATCCAAGCATATATAACAATTTATAAAGAAGTCTACCTTATAAAAACACAGCTATGTCAAAGATTGCGCACGCAGCTTGTAAATATGTCTCTCTCTTTTTGTATATTCTATCTCAATTTATGCCATTTAAAAAAATAATTTCTAAAAATGCATCCTTTCACATAGGGCAAGCCCTAAGTGAAAGGGCCTGCGTCAGTCTTACCCCTGCTGTGAGGCAGGTGCAAAATTTTGACACAACAGCGTCCTAAAAGTGACGCAGTGAAATCTCATAGATTTCACTGCGTCATTTGTACAACCCTTCTTTGCGTCAATACGCCCCCTTTGCATACATTACACCTGACGCACATATAATGTGGCACAGGGCTTTACAAAGTGACGCATCTACCTAGATGCGTCACTTTGTAAATATAACTCAACAAGGTGCAACTTTTACACCACTGCTGTGTCACAAAAAGTGACGCACCAGCGGCATAAAAGTGACCCATGGCCTCATAAATGAGGCCCTCAAGCGCACCACAGGGAAAAACAGTGTAAAAAATTGCAGAATTTTTTTTTTTCCAGCAATGCATCCTTTCACATGGGGCAATCCCATGACCTTACCTTACGTAATGTGAGAGATGTTAACACTGTGGGAGTCTACCTTATAAACACACAGCTATGTCAAAGATTGTGTACACAGCTTGTAAATATACACCCAGACAAGAATATAAAATGCCGTGAGAGATCTTATAACTGTGAGAGTCTACCTTATAAACACACAGCTATGTCAAAGATTGTTTTGTCTGCCTGCATATTTACAAGCTGCGTGCACAATCTTTGACATAGCTGTGTGTTTATGCATCTCCCCCCCATTTCTTATGGTTTTCTATCTGCTATTCCTATCCCTCTCCAGACATTCACTCCTTCCACCCATGCTACAGGTTGCACAATGTGCTTCAAAACAAATGACCATATTTACAACTCTAATGAAACAATCACACAATTTCTAAACCAGCATTGAATCCAAGCATAAAAAACTATTTATGAAAAAGACTACCTTATAAACACACAGCTAACATTATAGAAAAAGGTAAAAATATCATTCCTTAAATCACAGAGACACACACTATGATACTTGTAAAAAATCTTTAAACTCTCTATATTTTTAAAAGAATCATTACTCACCTTTAAAAATGGTTTGGAAGATGTCAAACAGTGTCAGTCACAGTCAACAGATATTCTGAAGCAGAATCTCTGAACAATGCTTCCTTCACTGAGAGCCTTTCAATAATGGCACAGATTCTTTCTGATTTCAGAGCCATATTCTTGCACATAGCCAATTAAAATTATTCCCCCCCAAATTCAAAACCAAACTACACATTTTTATTGGTTGAAGATTTCAAGACTTTGAAACTCACATAACATTCACCCATCCCCCCAGTGCTCATTCACCAAGTAACCATGGTAACTCCCTCTAAAACCAACACAGAGTTCACAAGTTCATTTTACTATGTTGCAAAAAAAATCCATCAAGCCTGTTTGACCTCTCAATCTACTAGCTAATAAAATGCAATGTTTCTTTAAATGACTTTTTCTCAACCATTGAAATGACTTCTTACAAAAAAAAAGATGCAGCCTAATTTTCAGTGGAGATTTTTAAGAAAGCTCCAATCATTTCTACTTATTCATCTGCACTGATTAGCAAACACTTTTTTTCATAATCAAACTGCCATTTCATTTCCACAACTCATCTGACTAGAAGCACACCTACCTTCACACACCTATCTTCAAAATGACAAAAGTCTGGTTTGTGGGGCATAGCTATGTCCACTCGGCTCAAAAATATGCAACTAACAGAGGTATTTACAACCTTGATTTACCAAATGTGGACATTGTATGGATTGGACAAAGAGGATTGAGAAGTCACCAATTGATACCATTGGTAAAATCCTTTATGCATTTACCACACCCTGACCTTTTAATAGTGCACTGTGGTGGAAATGACTTAGGCACTTTGACTGGTGTAGGTCTGGAAATGCTTGCTTTTAACACCTTCAATGCTACAGGATATTTTTCTCCTGTGCTGGATATTTTATTTTCCCATTGTTCATGACAAGGTCAGCTCGTCATAAGCACAGCTCCAGTGTACTGCATGACGAGCTGACCTTGTCATGAGCATGGAACAGGTTAAAGGACTTCTTTGGGCAATTGATGTCACTTTTTCCAAAAACTGCCTTGGTATTTTCTAATATTTGCCAAAGGCAAAAATGGAACTGGTCCAACCAATTTTGTCCACAGATTGAGAAAGCAAGGAAACATGTAAATAAATCTGCTTCTGCTTACCTTAGAGACTATGGAAAGGTATCATTTACCACAACAACTTGCGTTACAACATGCAAGACATCTATAGGAGAGATGGTGTACATTTTACAGATGAGGGGAATAGAGTTTTCCTCTTGAATATAAGACTCTGCATTGGTACCTACTTGTAGGTACAAAAAACACCCAATGAACACAACAGCTCTTTTCAGAGCTAACTTACCACTAAACACTCTACATTACTATTTTTACTCTATTTTTTTACACTGTTTTTCCCCGTGGTGCGCTCCCGGGTGCGCGTACCGGAGAGCGTACCCCGGAGCACAGCCAGCGCTTACCCTGCGAAAATTTAAAAAAAAACAAACATTTTTTTGCTCTTCAGGGTCCTTCTAGGCCCCCCTCAAAAAAACTAGGGAGTCAGGGGGTGTCTACTCTGCCCCCTTTTAATTATATCCCCCTTTCTTTTTTCACCTCTTGTGTCTCGATTCTACCAAGACACAAGATGGCGGACTCTCCGGACTGTTTAAAATGTTGACAGACACCCGACAGCCAATCAGCTTTCCGCTCGCGCACTCCCGTAGCGCGCCGGGTGCGCTCCCCGGTACACGCACCCGTGAGCGCTCGGAGAGCGCTTATAAATATATATGTGTTTTTGAAGTTAATTTTCAAAAAAAACACTGGAGCAATTTTCAGCAAACATAGCAAAGGCACATCTGTGTACCAGTCCCTACAATTTTGCCAAGTTTGGCGTAATTCCGTTCAGCGGTTCGGGCTGTAGACTTGTCAGACCGTCCTATGGAAATTAACATGGGAAAAACACCCCCCACTTCACGAATCCACCCGAAACTTTCAGGGAAGGAGCGCAGCGGAGCTGGCCAAAATTTTGGAAAATTTCACACAAATTCCTCAACCAGGGCCAGAATTATTCCCAATAGAATGTTGCGGATTTCCTATGGAAAACAATCCTAACTGTAACTACCTACTGGCGACCGCCAGTAGGTAATATATATATATATATTCACCGAAAAAACCATAGGTTTCACACCAGTTATAGTTAGCTGGAAGTTTTACTCGCATAAAACCATTGAAATTCCCACGTTATAGTTAGTTGGACTCACTATAACTTGAGCGTGCAATGCACTGCTGATGACGTCACATATTACATCACTCATGACATGGTCAGTGACATCACTGATGACACCATCCAGTGAATGTGTGTCTTTCTGAAACATAAATATGTGTTATATATGTATATGTAAAAGTTGATGGAAGAATAAATGTTTAAATAAGTGTATACATAGATTTTTTTTTTTAATTGATTGGTTAACTGGTTTATTAAGTGTATCTTAGTGAATACATATATTAGAGAGTAATGTTTAAATATTTAAATATATGTATTAGTGTTTCACTTTCTGTATAAGTGGCTGCCTGGGTTGGTGAGTAGCTACATATGTATGTATATGGGTTATTAGATGTTTTTCTTAGTATCAGTATGAGTGTTTGTATGGTTTAGTGGGGGTATTACTTAGCACATAGATGCATGAATGACTGACTCTCTCTTTGTATGTGTTTTGAAGACAGCATATGTGCAGGACTGTATGGGTGGATGAGTGTGTATATGTGTGTGTTAGTGAGTGAATGACTGTCTTACAAGTGTCTTTATCATTAACTACATATGTTTTAATGTAGTATATATGAATATTGATGTATATAAGTGAGTATATGTGAGAGTGAGGGATTGCAAGAGTTCCTGTTTAAATAAGTATGTGTTTCTATAAGTGATTGTTTAAGAGAGTAAGTATGTGTACGTTTCCTTGGAAGTAAGGTGGTAGTGTGTGTATAGCTGTATATGCAAATAAATGGATGTTCAATAGTTTATTTGCATGTGTGAGTATGTGTGAGAGTATCTTTTGGATGACTGTCGGTGTGTAACAGGATGTATAGGTGTATCACTACATATGATGAGTGAGTATATGTATGAGTGACTATATAGAACTGTTGTTGAATGAGTGGATGTGTATATAGATGGTGGAATTATTGAATTGGTTTTTGTAACTGGTATGGGTATCTCCATTTTTTTCAAAATGTTACTTTCTATTATTGAATATGTTTCAAGGGTTACATTACAGTGAAAGGATGCTGTCACTCTGTCACAAGGATGGTGTCATCAGTGATGTCATGAGTGATGTCACTGACCATGTCATGAGTGATGTAATATGTGACGTCATCAGCAGTGCATTGCACGCGCAAGTTATAGTGAGTCCAACTAACTATAACGTGGGTATTTCAATGGTTTTATGCGAGTAAAACTTCCAGCTAACTATAACTGGTGTGAAACCTATGTTTTTTTCAGTGAATTTCATAGGTTTTTTAAATGCTAATTCCTAACTATAACTGGTGTGAAACCTATGGTTTTTTCAGTGAATTTCATAGGTTTTGTAAATGCACATCCTAACTATATATAGGGCCTCAAACCTATGTTTTTTTCTTTGAATTTCATAGGTTTTTTAATAGCTAATTTCTATAGCTATGAAATATAATATTTTTTTATAATAAATCCTATATTGTATATTTATGTAATACTATTTTTTTAATGTATATTTTCCCTTTTTTTTTTTGCCTTGGTGCGCTCCCGGTGCGCGTACCGGTGAACGCACCGGTAAGCGAAGTGTTATGGCGCACCCCGGTGTGCGTACCGGTGAGCACCCCGTTAGCGCCATTGCCGCGAACTAAAACATCATCGTGACGTATCGCGTAGCCGCGAGATGCCTCTTATGATGCACAGCGTAAGCGCACACGGAAGCGCCCGCGCGCTTACGATCGTGCAACGTAAGCACCGCCGGGCGCGCCCCGGGGTGCACACCCGGGCACGCACCAGGGCGCGCAGCGTAAGCGCGTCGGGTCATGTGACCTGAACACAACACTTTTCGTTGGTTGCTAACATTTTTTTTTACAAAGAATGAAATCCCCACCGATTTCCTTCACTTCTTCTTTCACTTTTGTGACTGCAAGACCTGCCTTTTTGCTGTTGAATCTTTGTGGGAATAAAATCTTGGATTATCATGGCTGCCAGACCATCCAGCAGTGAAGATGACTCCAATGAATTTCTTGATGAAGAGGCTCCTCAGCCGAAAGTAAAAGAACACTTTATTTGGAAGTTTTTTTCTATTCCTGATGACAAGAAGAAAGTAAATGCTCCAAAAGTGGAGTGCAGGATTTGTCACACTGTCCTGTCACGGGGTGACCCCACTAAGAAATATTCCTTTGGTAACTCCACAATGATTCGCCATGTGGAGAGGAGGCACCCCCAGAATTTTGCCCGGGAAAGTGTCAGGGCTCTGGCACGAGAGGCTCCCAGTGATGGGGCCTCTACTTCAACCGGAGGGCAAACTGCATCAGGGAGGGAGCAATCACAAGAGCAGATTCCCAACATCCAGCCTGCTTTTAATAAAGGCGTTATTAAATGCAGATATTGCGATAAGTTACTTTGCTATGGGGAACAAAGTGTTCTGCTCATGGTTCGAGCATTGGATAACCATCGCTGCCGTTTCCAGCCCTAATTTTGTTTTGGTTTTTTGCTCCTGTTGAGCAGTTTCCCATTCCCTGTTTTTGTTTTTGTTGTAAAAAAAGAAAAAAAGACTCATGGTACGCTCCCCTGTACGCCTACCAGGTGCTCCCCAGCGAAAATCGAATAAAAAAAAAAAAAAAAATCCCGCGGGGCCCTTATAGCCCCCACATCAAACCTAGGGGGTCAGGGGGGTCTACCCTGCCCCCTTATGGTCATTTCCCCCTTTGTTTTTGCCACCTCTTGTGTCTCGATCCTACCGAGACACAAGATGGCGGCCGCTCCGGACTGTTTGGAATGTTGACAGACACCCGAGAGCCAATCAGCTTTCCGCTCGCGTACTCGCGTTGCGCGCCAGGTGCGCGCCCCGGTGCGCGTACCGGGGCGCGCATATAGATATATATAATTTTTTTAACCTAAATTACTCAAAATCCTCTGGAGCACATATCTTGAGACATAGCAAAGGAACATCGGGCTACCAGTCCCTACAATTTTGCCAAGTTTGGTGGGAATCCATTCAGCCATTCGGGCTAAAAGTGAGTCCAACCGCCCTATGGAAATTAACATGGGGAAAACATGTTTTGGGACCCCCCTTTTATCTCGGCCCCCGCTTGACAAATCCCCTCCAAACTTTCAGGGAAGGAGCGGAGCGGAGCGGGCCATCTTCTTTGAGAAATTTGCGAAGATTTGTCCACCGGCGCCAAAGTTATTCCCAATAGAATGTTGCGGATTTCCTATGGAAAACAATCCTAACTATAACTACCTACCTACTGGCGACCGGCAGTGTGTAATATATATATATACATATATATATATGAACAAGAGTACGCTAGTACTCGAAACGTTGCATTTTGAAGGCGTGTGAATAAATAACCTGCCTGGATATCGTGGGGTCTGTCTCTTCTTTCGCCGCGCAAGTGGAGGTCTGAAGATTTCGGTGATATATATATATATATATATATATATATATATTACCTACTGGCGGTCGCCAGTAGGTATATATAGTTAGGATTTTTTCTCTATGGGTTTTTTGAAAATTCTATGTCTAATAACTTTGGCGTTTGTGGACGGAATTGGCTGAAATTTTCAGGAAAATGGCACATTTTGTTTCTGAGCAGCCCTTGAAAATTTGGGGGGGGTTCGTCAAGGGGGGGCCGAGAAAAAAGGGGGGTCCCAAAACGTGTTTTTAACATTGAGTTTTCCATAGGGCGGTTGGCCTCACTTTTAGCCCGAACGGCTGAATGGATTTGCACGAAACTTGGCAAAATTGTAGGGACTGGTAGCCCGATGTGCCTTTTGTAGGTCTCAATATATGTGCTCCAGTGGATTTTGAGAAATTAACGTTTAAAAAAAGATATATATCTGTAACAGCGGACCGGGCAGCGCTCTGGTTCGCGGACTTTTCGCGCAACGGAGCTTTGTGAAGCGAAGCTGATTGGTTCTCCGGCGTCTGTCAACATTCCAAACAGTCCGTAGCGGCCGCCATCTTGTCTCTCGGTAGGATCGAGAGACAAGAGGAGGTCAAAACAAAGGGGGAAATAACTATAAGGGGGCATAGTAGATCCTCGCTGACCCCCTAGGTTTGATGTGGAGGTTTTAAAAGGGCCCCGCGGGGCAAAAAAAAAACAAAATAATAATAATCGAACGGCTGAATGGATTTGCACGAAACTTGGCAAAATATTAGGGACTGGTAGCCCGATGTGCCTTTGCTAGGTCTCAATATATGTGCTCCAGTGGATTTTGAGAAATTAACGTTGAAAAAAAGATATATATCTGTAACAGCGCTCCGCTTCGCGTACTTTTCGCGTTACGGAGCTTTGCGAAGCTGATTGGTTCTCCGGCGTCTGTCAACATTCCAAACAGTCCGTAGCGGCCGCCATCTTGTCCCTCGGTAGGATTGAGAGACAAGAGGAGGCCAAAGCGAAGGGGGAAATGACCATAAGGGGGCATAGTAGATCCTTCCTGACCTCTTAGGTTTGATGTACCATTTTGCCAAGTTTGGTGTAATTCCGTTCAGCCATTCAGGCTGTAGACGTATGTAAATGTCCTATGGAAAATTGCATGGGGAAAACACATTTGAAAGTGTTGAAATTTAGAACCAATTAAAATGTTACTTTGGTTTTGTATTTGTGTGTGATGAAAGTTAATTGGTTATGTATATATGTCAAATGAGAGGAAACCACAGCCATTTTGTGATACTACTGTCTGAGGTACATTTGTGAGGAATTCTTGGTGGTGAATTTCTGGTGTTTGATTTACACAGTACTAACACTTCTGCTACTTTTAAAAAGGTGAGTTGTTAATTTGTATGGGGAACTATGTTGTACACTTGAAGATAATTTGAAAAATGTTTTCTGTTATTTATTTGCAGTCCTTCTGTTATACTAAATACTTGATAAAGTTAGTTTTATATTATGTATTACTAAAGACGATAAATGAAAGTGATTATTTTTTTCTGCAATTTACAGCAAGCAATTTCAAAATAAAATGGCTCACAATGAAGAGACCGTGGCAATTTCTTTTGAATTGTCCAACACATTGATTGAAATTGAGAGCACCAATAATGAAATATTGTCACAAGGAGGACATGACTTGTATGATTCCATTAGATTGATTGAAATGGACAGCACCAAGAATGAAATATTGTCACAAGGAGATGACTTGAATGATTCCACTACATTGATTGAAATTGAGAGCACCAATAATGAAATATTGTCACAAGGAGGAGATGGCTTGTATGATTCCATTAGATTGATTGAAATGGACAGCACCAATAATGAAATATTGTCACAAGGAGGAGATGACTTGAATGATTCCACTACATTGATTGAAATTGAGAGCATCAATAATGAAATATTGTCACGA
Source organism: Lissotriton helveticus (assembly GCF_964261635.1). Lineage (NCBI taxonomy): Eukaryota > Metazoa > Chordata > Amphibia > Caudata > Salamandridae > Lissotriton > Lissotriton helveticus. The sequence continues at coordinate 901,677 of NW_027611959.1, forward strand.
GGAGATGACTTGAATGATTCCACTACATTGATTGAAATTGACAGCACCAATAATGAAATATTGTCAGAAGGAGGAGATGACTTGAATGATTTTTTTGATCAATCTCTTGATGGCGAATTTATCGAGTGTTTGGAGACCATAGAGTTACAAGAATCATCATTGGAGACTTTTAATGAGGACATTGCTGATGAGGACATGTTACTAGTTCTTTCAAATTTAGAAAATTCTGAAGAATAAATTTATATTTAGAAATCAAAAATTGTTTGAGACATTATTCATTTTTATTTTTAATTTATGAGGTTGTAGCGAAGTGATTGTAGTATAAAATGAGACTTATAGTATAGAGTGCAACATTTTTATGTTACATGGTAAGTTTACTCATATTTACTTCCCTTCTGCCACTATATTATCTCCAATGTGTATTTGACATGTCTTCTTCATCTCCGGCCTCCTTTCTCTCACTGTGTGTCGCCGATGCATCTTATCGCTGCTATTTTGTGTAATTACAGAAGAGAGTAAAATAAAATAGTTCGGAACGTGAAAAGGGGGCAAAGTAGAGTACTCCTCACCCCCTAGGCCTTTTTAGGCGGTCCCAAAAGGATCAGTTTCTGCTTTCCTGAGAGATTATGGTATGAGTTCCATATACCACAATAACTTGCATTACAACATGCAAGATATCTATCTCCTATTACCAACTTTTGGAGATATTCGCGCTAAGCGCGAATATCTCCAAAAAGTAACACCTGCCCTGAGCAGTTCTTAGCCATGTTATCCAATGGGAGGTGGATAACATGGCTAAGAGTATTAGCTCGGTAATGCATGAATATCGCTGAGTTTTTAGCGATATTCATGCATTGCGGCCGTTTATTATCGCATTTGCGATAAACCTTGATAATAGTAAGGTTTATCTTCGATAATTTCTGACGATGCTTAGTGGTAAAAAATTGGTTGGTAAGCATCGTTAGCGATAAATATCGCTTAACTTTGGTAATATGCCCCAACGTCTGTTAACGTTCGATTCGAAGGAAATGAGGAAGTGTTGAAAAACATTGTCTGCGCCATCTTGCCTTTTTTGAAATGCCACACTTTTGTCGTGCACGGCAGCCATTTTAGATGTCTTGACCAGACCCACTCTCTGCACGCTGTCGATTCGTAGCATGGCTCCTCACCCTCGTAAGCATCTCCCCCAGGCACTGGTCACCACCGCTCTCTGTCTTATGCATGGGCAATAAACCTCCCCCCATCTGCGCTGCTCTTCCCTGAGAATCACACTCTGTGCCCGCCCGACACCTCCCTTTCGCCCTATTCACTACCGCACCCTCGGACACTCCTCTTTCTCTGTGTCCGATTGTCCAGGCTATCAGCTAGCCCTGCAGATGTAGTTTATGGCCCCAGCTGTAAAGAATCACCCCTCTTCAAAGGAGTTATAGTAGATCAAGGCCCACACTCGATGAGATCCGTCACACCACACGTGTTCCTACTATCTGAAAACCATCCTGTATTGTGATTGGGGAGGGGACCGAGCCTGAAGCGGAAGATTCCAGGAATGACTCTTTGTACATCAAAGTTTTTACAATTATGTGTCACATTAAAAATATATAGCACTCCAACAAAGTAGTAGGAATATAAAACTTTAATAACATATAAATATATACAACAAAACAAAAACAGTAAAAACATTTAAACAACGAAGAGACCGTGGCAATTTCTTTTTAATTATCCAATAGATTTATTGAAATTGACAGCACCAATAATGAAATATTCTTGTCAGTAGCGGTCTGTTGTGCGAATAGTTCCAAGGCAGCAGAACGCGCTGAAATCTAGATGGCACGAAAGTGATGTCTAGTAAGTTGCCGCCCAGCAAAAAACGGCGTGGGGCGCCGCGGGGGTGAGTGAGTCCAGTAGGCACCACAGCTATTCTTACCGGCATTGCAGAATTACTGCTGGGGACAATGCCTGTGCTGTAGCAGGGTCACAGCAGAAACAAAAAGGATTCTGTTGAAGATGTTGTTGGTTTTCAATTTGAAAACAGTTCTGGTGTCAACTGCTATGCTAATGTAGTGGTTAATGTTTTGTTTTCTCTAGAAAATGTAAAAGAGGGGGAGGCAGTCCAAAGTTCCGTTAAAAGGGCAAAGGAAAGGATCGGTGGTTTGAACTATCAGTCAAAAAGGGGAGGGGGTGCAATAATTTTTCCTACCGGGTCACACTGTGCTTTCACCGGAAGTGAGGTCTGCAGGATTGTAGTAATTCAAAGTGAGGCTGGCGCCAGCATGGGAGCGCCGACGTCCCGCGGATACAGTTTCGTCACTCCACGGGCGATCATGGCAGTCATTCCCCATCGGGGGTCGGAGACTCCCGCGGCTCCTCTAGAATCTTCAAGGTCGTGGAGGACTACGGTGGTGGAGTCAACCAGTGACCGGGCCATTTCTTTATGTTGGGCCCGCTCTTGCCAGGTCGACCGCCATTTTGAGAGTTCGGCAGCTACCGGCGATCGCGGGGTCACATGAGCGGACGGGCTCCACCCTGCCGGGCGAGACGTTGCAGCATGGCCACAGTGGAAGAACCGTTATCTAGGTCGTTCCGAAACTGTGCAGCACTGTAGTTGTTAGGATGCCACCGCCTGGAGCGCTGAGGGTGCAGCTGGGAAGTCTCCACCTGGGGAGGCGGGAGAGGCCTGTTCGCACCGTCTCTCCCTCCCAGTGCACCCCACGGCGTCTCGCTTGAGATTTGTTATGGCCGGACCAGGCGATGAGGACGAGGGGGGGGTCGGAGGCATGTGCAAGACATCCCCCCCAGTGTTGTCGCAGCCATTATAAAAGAAAGAAGTGTCCCGTCCGTCTTCGGGCCGGGCTTCCGGTGGATGTCGGCCGGACGCCCCTGGCTCTGGCCCCATGAACGGGTTTCTTGGTTTATCGGCTGCAGCCGGATCCCGTCGGCCTCGGCCCCCCGACCGTTGGTGGTCGGACCGGAAGAGCATGTGGCGGGACTACCTGCAACTCTCAAGGGCCACCGCGGCCGGACTGGGAGAGAGAGGGGAGGGTCGAGGAGACATTCCCCCCCCCTGCAACTGTTCAGCGTTGTAAAGGCAATCCCCTGGCCGGGTCCCGCTGGTCTCGGCCTCTCCTCCGGCTACACCCTACGTTAGGATCTCCTGGCCGAGGCGTGGCAGCAGGAACTGCCTTATATGGGCTGCTCCCGGCTGGGCGTAGCCGGAACCCTGCCCCACCTTGGAAGTTTCCAGAGTGGGGGTGGATGTTCTACTGACTTGCATTTTCCCTAGTCTATCGATTTTTTTGGCGTGGCAGGCGGTGGAACAGCGAGGGGTGATTTGGTTTCTCTTACTGTTTTTCTGGTCTCTCACCACTGGCATATTTTAACGTTTTCTTGTTTCTAGGACATTAATAGGTTTTATCATTACGTTATGTTATCGTTTCTTTGTTCGTTGTTTAATAAAAGTTCATGTTCATCAGTGGCCTACTGATTTTCGTTTTCCTATTTTTTTCTTTCCAGGTTGTTTCATGGTAAAGTTTCTGTTAACAGGATACAGTGATCACTTCGTTATTATTGCATATGTCCTTTTCACTAGGGGTGCTCTCTGGTCGGGCCAGATGACGTATCTCTAGTAAATGGTCCGGGTGAAAAAGGTGCATCAATCAGTGGGGAGTAGATAGGCATGACAGATTACAACGGGGGAGAACGGTCCGCATTACGTACCCTTTCACTACTTGCAAAGATTTTCCTACGTTTATTTGCAAACAGGGAATACCTCCAAAAAGAACTAATTCCCAAACAGTCAATGTTCGGACAATCAATCAATCAATGAGGAATGAAATAGGTACGACGTGTTAAAGGCTTGCGTTACCTACCCTTCACTATCTGCAAAGGGAGATAGAATATTCCTATTCTTCCTCGTTTGCAGGTAGAGAAGATCGTTAAGAGAATTAACTTCGAACAATTCAATGCTCGATTGAAACAATCAACAAGGGGTACTGTGAACACAAATGAACGCCGCTTATATACATACGCATTGCTATTTTCAACAGGTTGTTCCTAATGTTTCTATTTTAGCGAGGTCAAAAGAGATCCCATTAGTGGCCTACTGATTTTGCTCGATTCCTTTTGTTTTTTTACACGATTTTTCGCTATCTGCAAAGACTAAACAGAGTATTGCGACTCTGTGCTTGTTTGTAAATAGAGAATGAACCAAAGAGAACAATCAATCAAATGGAGAGAGAAGCAGGCACGACGGATTACAAAGGGGGAAAGGGCTGCGTTAACTACCCTTCACTATCTGCAAAGAGAGAGTACTCCTAATAGAAATGAGGGGTGGGGGGCAGCAATCAAAGCAGATCAGTGTGCATAAACACGAAAAAAAAAATTCTTACCACGTACTTGACATTCGACAGCTTATGATATTTGCTATTAAAAAACCATTGAAATTCACTGAAAAAACCATAGGTTATAGACCATATATAGTTAGGAATTAGCATTTACAAAACCTTGAAAATTCACTGAAAAAACCATAGGTTATAGACCATATATAGTTAGGAATTAGCATTTACAAAACCTTGAAAATTCACTGAAAAAACCATAGGTTATAGACCATATATAGTTAGGAATTAGCATTTAAAAAACCTTATTTTACTCACACAAAACCATTGAAATTCCATATATAGTTAGTTGCACTAACTATATATCGCGCACCCGCAATCCACTGCTGATGATGTCACATATTACATCATTCATGACATGGTCAGTGACATCACTGATGACATCACTGATGACATCTCAAATGACATCACTGATGACATCACTGATGACATCTCATTTGACATCAATGACCACATCACTGATGATATCATTCATGTGACAATACAATGCATCTCTTCACACTTTAATATAACCTCTGTTACACCCAGTGTTAAATACAGAGTATAATTTTTGAAACCATTGACACACCAATACTAGTTACTACATACGCACTCAGTGATTCCTATGTTTACACACACATTCACTCATTTACCCATACAATCATTCATACATACAATCACTCATCTTTACAACACTATCATATGCACTCATACACCTATACAGACTCTCACACTCTGTCACTCATCCATGGAGTTACTCACACACCTAGTCAGTCCTGTAAAGAATCAATCACACTTCCATTTTCTAATCTATACAGTTAAACATAGAGCACCTTACATTTTGAAACATATACTAACACATAATTACTCTCTTATACAATCATTGATACAAGTACACATTGATCTGCACAGAGTCACACACCTCCCAGCCAGCCACACACACACTCAGTCTCCCATACAAATATTTGGGCAATCAATCAATAACCCATATAGTTACTCATATAGCTACTGATCAACACATGCAGCAGTTTACAGAACAACAGACATAATGATGCACAAATTAAGACAGTTTAGTCACTAACCCATGCACTCAGTGAGACACATTTAATCACTCACTCATACAGTCAGTCACGCACCTACTAAATCCTTCATCCAGACACTTCTACATCTACTCATTCTTCAATATGTAAAACATATTTAAACTTTACAGAAACACACAGTCACTGGATGATGTCATCAGTGATGTCATCAGTGATGTCATCAGTGATGTCATCAGTGATGTCACTGACCATGTCATGAATGATGTAATATGTGACATCATCAGCAGTGGATTGCGGGTGCGCGATATATAGTTAGTGCAACTAACTATATATGGAATTTCAATGGTTTTGTGTGAGTAAAATAAGGTTTTTTAAATGCTAATTCCTAACTATATATGGTCTATAACCTATGGTTTTTTCAGTGAATATATATATATATATATATATATATATATATATATATATATATATATATATATATTCTCGCTCAGTTTCCTCCGCGTAGGCAAAAGAATGGACCGCACTCTATAACTCAATATATATATATATATATATATTACCTACTGGCGGTCGCCAGTAGGTATATATAGTTAGGATTTTTTCTCTATGGGTTTTTTGAAAATTCTATGTCTAATAACTTTGGCGTTTGTGGACGGAATTGGCTGAAATTTTCAGGAAAATGGCACATTTTGTTTCTGAGCAGCCCCTGAAAATTTTGGGGGGGTTCGTCAAGGGGGGGCCGAGAAAAAAGGGGGGTCCCAAAACGCGTTTTTCCCATGTTAATTTCCGTAGGGCGGTTGGCCTCACTTTTAGCCCGAACGGCTGAATGGATTTGCACGAAACTTGGCAAAATTGTAGGGACTGGTAGCCCGATGTGCCTTTTGTAGGTCTCAATATATGTGCTTCAGTGGATTTTGAGAAATTAATGTTCAAAAAAAGATATATATCTGTAACAGCGGACTGGGCAGCGCTCCGCTACGCGTACTTTTTGCGCAACGGAGCTTTGTGAAGCGAAGCTGATTGGTTCTCCGGCGTCTGTCAACATTCCAAACAGTCCGTAGCGGCCGCCATCTTGTCTCTCGGTAGGATCGAGAGACAAGAGGAGGCCAAAGCGAAGGGGCAAATGACCATAAGGGGGCATAGTACATTGTCGCTCACCCCCTAGGTTTGATGTGGAGGTTTTAAAAGGGCCCCGCGGCGCAAAAAAAAATAAAAATAATAATAATCGAACAGCTGAATGGATTTGCACGAAACTTGGCAAAATTGTAGGGACTGGTAGCCCGATGTGCCTTTGCTAGATCTCAATATATGTGCTCCAGTGGATTTTGAGAAATTAACGTTCAAAAAAAGGTATATATCTGTAACAGCGCACCGCTTCGCGTACTTTTCGCGTTACGGAGCTTTGCGAAGCGAAGCTGATTGGCTCTCCGGTGTCTGTAAACATTCCAAACAGTCCGTAGCGGCCGCCATCTTGTCTCTCGGTAGGATCGAACAGCTGAATGGATTTGCACGAAACTTGGCAAAATTGTAGGGACTGGTAGCCCGATGTGCCTTTGCTAGGTCTCAATATATGTGCTTCAGTGCATTTTGAGAAATTAACGTTCAGAAACAAGATATATATCTGTAACAGCGCTCCGCTTCGCGGAGATAAAATTATATGTGTATTACCTAGCTGTTGCTAACACCAGTTAGCGACGGCTAGTAGAAGATAGCGACCATCTTGGGCCCCACTTTGCATGTGAGTGATATTTATCACTAATGACATGCAAAGTGGGCATGCCAAGATGTTAGCGACTGGAAACAGTCGCTAACATCGCTATCTCCTATTATCAACTTTTGGAAATATTCGAGATAAGGGCGAATATCTCCAAAAGCTACCACCTGCCCTGAGCAGTTCTTAGCCATGTTATCCAATGGGAGGTGGATAACATGGCTAAGAGCATTAGCTCGGTAATGCATGAATATCGCTGAGTTTTCAGCGATATTAATGCATTGCGGTCGTTTTTTATCGTATTTCCGATAAACCTTGATAATAGCAAGGTTTATCTGCGATAATTTCTGACGGTAAAAAAATCGTTGCTAAGCATCGTTAGGGATAAATATCGCTTAACTTTGGTAATATGCCCCAACGTCTGTTAACGTTAGATTCAAAGGAAATCAGGAAGTGTTGAAAAACATTGTCTGCGCCATCTTGTCTTTTTTCAAATGCCACACTTTTGTCGTGCACGGCAGCCATTTTAGATGCCTTGACCAGACCCACTCTGTGCACGCTGTCGATCCTTAGCATGGCTCCCCACCCTCGCAACCATCTCCCCCAGGCAGTGGTCACCCCCGCTCTCTGTCTTATGCATGGGTAATAAACCTCCCCCATCTGCGCTGCTGTTCCCTGAGAATCACACCCTGTGCCCGCCCGACACCTCCCTTTCGCCCTATTCACTACCGCACCCTCTGACACTCCTTTTCCTCTGTGTCCGATTGTCCAGGCTGGTCCTAGGGTATCAGCTAGCCCTGCAGATGTAGTTTATGGCCACAGCTGTAAAGAATCACCCCTCTTCAAAGGAGTTATAGTAGATCAAGGCCCACACTCGATGAGATCCGTCACAGCAGAAGCGTTGCTATTATCTGAAAACCATCCTGTATTGTGATTGGGGAGGGGACCGAGCCTGAAGCGGAAGATTCCAGGGATGACTGTTTGTACATCAAAGTTTTTACAATTATGTGTCACATTAAAAATATATAGCACTCCGACAAAGTAGTAAGATTATAAAACTTTAATAATTTATAAATATATACAAGAAAACAAAAATAGTAATAACATATAAAATTTTTTAGGGAAAAACAACGAAGTAGCGGTCGGCTGTGCGAATAGTCCCAACGCAGCACAACGTCCAGATTTCCGGCGTGGGGCGTCGCGGGGGGTGGGTCATCAGTAGCAAACTGTTGTGCGAATAGTTCCAAGGCAGCAGAACGCGCCGAAATCTAGATGACACGAAAGTGATGTCTAGTAAGTTGCCACCCAGCAAATAACGGCATGGGGCGTCGCGGGGGGTGGGTCATCAGTAGCAAACTGTTGCGCGAATAGTTCCAAGGCATCAGAACGATGGCACCAAGGTGATGTCCAGTAAGTTGCCGCACTGGTTTTGGTATCCTACAATGCTGCTCCGAATAACGGCGTGGAGCGCCCCGGGGGAGGCGGCGTGAACGGGCCTCTCCAGGTGGAGTGTCATCTGTTGTAGTGGGGCGCCCCTTTACCGTTTCAGTTGCCATTCCGTCCGTTTTTGGTCCACTGTGTCAAAAGCCGCAATTCAGCTGAGTTGCGCCCACTCTTGCGGTGCAGCGATAGGCGGCTGTCACAGGACTCTCAAAATGGCGGCAGGCTGTTTCCTTTTTGGGCCTGGTCCACTGAAATGGCCCTGGGACACCTTGGAAATCGGACGCTTGTCTGCTAGGTCTTGGACCCCATTCTCGAAAGCGTCCCCTCCGCCTTGAGAATTCATCAAAAGTTTTGGGGGCTCCGACTCCTGCAGGCTTCTGGTGGGGAGCGGCTGCCATGATTGCTCGCGGAATGACCACGACTGAGCTACGAGATGGTGGTGCTTTCATGCTGACACCAGCTTCAGTCTGAAACATCCAGAAACAAGGTGGGGCTTTCATCGTTTGGGAAAAAAAAAAAGTTTTCATCCTATGAAAAGTGTTGTTTTTAGGTCACATGATCAAGCCTTCCATCATTAGGAAACCAAAAGTAAAATGAACCAATGAAAAGTTTTATAAACAAGTCACATGACCTGTTATGCGGCATAGGGTGTAAAATGCGGAGAAAATACGTTGGCACGTGAGGCGGCGTCAGTAGCGGACCGATGTGCGAATAGGCCGAAGGCAACACAACGCGCCAAGATCCGGATGGCACCGAGGTGGTGTCCAGCAAGTTGCAGCACTGGTGTGGCCATCCTACAATGCTGAAAGTCGGCGTGTGGCGCCCCGTTGGCCTGTGAGTTTGCGTCAGTAGCGGACCGATGTGCGAATAGGCCGAAGGCAGCACAACGCGCCAAGATCCGGATGGCACCGAGGTGGTGTCTAGTAAGTTGCCGCACTGGTGTGGCTATCGAACAATGCTGAAAGTCGGCGTGGGGCGCCCCGTTGGCCTGTGAGTTTGCGTCAGTAGCGGACCGATGTGCGAATAGGCCGAAGGCAGTACAACGCGCCAAGATCCGGATGGCACCGAGGTGGTGTCTAGTAAGTTGCCGCACTGGTGTGGCCATCCAACAATGCTGAAAGTCGGCGTGGGGCGCCCCGTTGGCCTGTGAGTTTGCGTCAGTAGCGGACCGATGTGCGAATAGGCCGAAGGCAGCACAACGCGCCAAGATCCGGATGGCACCGAGGTGGTGTCTAGTAAGTTGCCGCACTGGTGTGGCCATCCTACAATGCTGAAAGTCGGCGTGGGGCGCCCCGTTGGCCTGTGAGTTTGCGTCAGTAGCGGACCGATGTGCGAATAGGCCGAAGGCAGCACAACGCGCCAAGATCCGGATGGCACCGAGGTGGTGTCTAGTAAGTTGCCGCACTGGTGTGGCCATCCTACAATGCTGAAAGTCGGCGTGGGGCGCCCCGTTGGCCTGTGAGATGGCGTCAGTAGCGGACCGATGTGCGAATGGGGCCAAAGGCAGCGCAACAATATTTTCTGATTTGAAGACACCACAAGGCGCTGAGATGCCAAGATCCGGATGGCACCGAGGTGGTGTCTAGCAAGTTGTGGCACTGGTGTGGCCATCGTACAATGGTAAAAGTCGGCGTGGGGCGCCCTGTTGGCCTGTGAGATGGTGTCAGTAGCGGACTGATGTGTGAATGGGGCCAAAGGCAGCGCAACAATATTTTCTACTATATTTTCGGAGTAGAAGACACCACAAGGCGCTGAGATGCCAAGATCCGGATGGCACCGAGGTGATGTGTAAGTTGCGGACCGATGTGCGAATGGGGCCAAAGGCAGCTCAACAATATTTTCTGAAGAGAATACACCACAAGGCGCTGAGATGCCAAGATCCGGATGGCACCGAGGTGATGTCTAAGTTGCGGACCGATGTGCGAATGGGGCCAAAGGTAGCGTAACAAGATTTTCTGTATGGAAGATACCACTAGGCATTGAGATGCCAAGATTCGGATGGCACCGAGGTGATGTCTAGCAAGTTGTGCCACTGGTGTGGCCATCGTACAATGGTAAAAGTCGGCGTGGGGCGCCCTATTGGCCTGTGAGATGGTGTCAGTAGCGGACTGATGTGCGAATGGGGCCAAAGGCAGCGCAACAATATTTTCTGACTGACACCACAAGGCGCTGAGATGCCAAGATCCGGATGGCATCGAGGTGATGTCTAAGTTGCGGACTGATGTGCGAATGGGGCCAAAGGCAGCGTAACAATATTTTCTGTATGGAAGATACCACTAGGCGTTGAGATGCCAAGATTCGGATGGCACCGAGGTGATGTCTAGCAAGTTGGTGTGGTCATCCTACAATGCTGAAACTCGGCGTGGGTCACCCCATTAGCCTGTGAGATGGCGTCAGTAGCGGACCGATGTGCGAATAGGCCGAAGGCAGCACAACGCGCCAAGATCCGGATGTCACCGTGGTGGTTTCATAGTTGAGAGGCACTTCATCTGCAGTGGGGCGCCGAGATCCGGATGGCACCGAGGTGATGTCTAGCAAGTTGCTGTACTGGTGTGGTCATCCTACAATGCTGAAATGTAGTGGGGCGCCCATTTACCGTTTCAGTTGCCATTCAGCTGAGTTTCGGCTGCTCTTGATGCTACAGCGACAGGCGGCTGCAAGAGGACTCTCAAAATGGCGGCCTGTTCTTTGGATTTGGGCCTGGTCCACTGAAATGGCCCTGGGACACCTTAGAACTCGGACGCTCGATTTTTTTTTCCTTTCCTGTACATGCAAAAAAAGGTAAATGCCCGGTATGTTACACGCTTCATCTGCCACGATGAACTCTCCAGAGGAACCGAAAAAAAATATAGTTGTGGTAACTATACCATGCATCGTCATATGGAGAGGTGGCACCAATTAATTATAGTGCTGCATAAAAGAGAGATTTGGAGGAGAACCCCTGACCTGCTAGTACATTCATCAAAGAAGTGGCACTGAGAGCTTCAGAGGCAAGGGAAACGGTCCCAAATATTTAGAAGAACTTTGGAAAGATTAAAATGACATGTTTAGATTGTGGTAAATTAATTTCATGTGGGCAGATGAGTGTTACTCTAATAAATACAGCATATGAACATCATCATAGTCGATGGTTGGTAGAGACATTTTGACTATATCCTGGACCTGCCCGTCCTCGCCCAAAATGGCGCCGGAATAAATGGGACTCGTAACTCCTTGTTGTGTACTGGTTGCAGAACCTTGAAATCACGAGATACGTATGCAGTTTTGAAGCACATGGCGGGCGGGGACGAGAATTGATTGAATATTTCGACATCCCTATTGATATTAAGTTCTGATGTGTTATTGATTACTGTACTGTTGAAAATTCGAATTAACGTCACCCATGGTACTTGCCCGCAAATGTATATCTAGATAATTTTATTGTAACTGGCCCTGTCGTATTTTAATTATAAAATGTACGTCCACCGATTCCGTAACTGTTAGACACCTTAGTTTTTGCAACCTAATGGCCCGCCCGTTACGTTCCTCTACAGTGTAAATGTCTATTCATCATATACGATTACAGTTTGCTCCGTGGCAGGCCCACGTGGTTATAGGCTCGTATTTGTATAATGAAATTTTCACAATAAAGGTTTTTAAAAGAAAACATGGTAGTAGTGTATACATTGGTAAAGTTTTTAATAATAGTCACTGTTTTAGAATCATTAAAAGGCAAGTGAAATAAAGCAGACCAATTACATGAAGGGTAAAAGGTATAATACGAAGGAACGCAGTAAAGATAAATGGTCAAGGGCTGTTGTGTTTTCTATTCCTGCAACATAAAGTGATCGATAAGAATCTCATATTCAGGCGTATCGGCGACTAAGACAGCAGGTCGACCCTCTTTTGCTCAACGGCTCCGTCATGGGACGAAGAAACGCTCTTTTTCTCGAAAAAAGAATATATTTTACTTGCAGGACAGTTGTAAAATTTCCGGGAAAGTACATTAGCCTGGAACATTATAACATATATTTAAGAGAAAATAATGTTCGGAAGTAATTAAAAGCGTAATTTTTAGGTGATATGACCAAGGCTTTCATCATTAGAATAAGAAAAGTAAAATGAACCAATGAAAAGTTTTATTAACAAGTCACATGACTTGTTATGCTTACGTTACGCGCTGCGCGCCCCGGATGACTTCCGGATGCGCTAACGCGGCGCGTCATATGACGCATTACGCGACAACGCAGGTCCAGAATATAGTCAAAATGTCTCCACCAACCAGCGGTCGAAACACAACCCCTTTCAGCAGGCTAAATAGTTCTGTTAAATGACAACAGAAGGGACAGGCAACAAGAACCATCAGTCAAAGAGGGGAGGGCTAGTTCTTCTCTACCGGGTTACATTGGGGCGCTACCGGAACTGATCGAATTGGTAGTCTACAGTGTTTCTGGATGTTTCAGACCGAAGCTGGGGTTAGCATGAGAGCAGCACCATTTCGTAGCTCCGTTGTGGCCATTCCGCAACCAATCATGGCAGCCACTCTTTATCGTTATTTTGGGCGGGGTGGGTGGCGGAGCCGAGCTGTTTTGCAGCCATCATTGTGTGGAGTTCAGTTCATCTCACTAGTTTTGTATTTGTCATGAGGGGTTGTTCCTAATGTTTCTATTTTAGCGAGGTCAAAGAGAGATCCCATTAGTGGCCTACTGATTTTGCTCGATTCCTTTTCTTTTTTTTTACACGATTTTTCGTTATCTGCAAAGACTAAACAGAGTATTGCGACTCTGTGTTTGTTTGTAAATAGAGAATGAACCAAAGAGAACTAATTCTAAAACAGTAAATACTTGGATAACAATCAATCAAATGGAGAGAGAAGCAGGCACGACGGATTACAACGGGGGCAAAGGCCTGCGTTAACTACTTTTCACTATCTGCAAAGAGAGAGTACTCCTAATAGAAATGAGGGGGGGGGCACCATTCAAAGCAGATCAGTGTGCATAAACACGAAAATGTTTTCACTTACCACGTACTTGACATTCGACAGCTTATGATATTTGCTATTAAAAAACCATTGAAATTCACTGAAAAAACCATAGGTTATAGACCATATATAGTTAGGAATTAGCATTTACAAAACCTTGAAAATTCACTGAAAAAACCATAGGTTATAGACCATATATAGTTAGGAATTAGCATTTAAAAACCCTTATTTTACTCACACAAAACCATTGAAATTCCATATATAGTTAGTTGCACTAACTATATATCGCGCACCCGCAATCCACTGCTGATCATGTCACATATTACATCATTCATGACATGGTCAGTGACATCACTGATGACATCACTGATGACATCTCAAATGACATCACTGATGACATCACTGATGACATCTCATTTGACATCAATGACCACATCACTGATGATATCATTCATGTGACAATACAATGCATCTCCTCACATTTTAATATAACCTCTGTTTCACCCAGTGTTAAATACAGAGTATAATTTTTGAAACCATTGACACACCAATACTAGTTACTACATACGTACTCACTGATTCCTACGTCTACACACACATTCACTCATTCACCCATACAATCATTCATACATACAATCACTCATCTTTACAACACTATCATATGCACTCATACACCTATACAGACACTCACACTCTGCCACTCATCCATGGAGTTACTCACACACCTAGTCAGTCCTGTAAAGAATCAATCACACTTCCATTTTCTTGTCTATACAGTTAAACATAGAGCACCTTACATTTTCAAACATATAGTAACACATACTTACTTTCTTATACAATCATTGATACAAGTACACATTGATCTGCACAGAGTCACACACCTCCCAGCCAGCCACACACACACTCAGTCTCCCATACAAATACTTGGACAATCAATCAATAACCCATATAGTTAATCATATAGCTACTGATCAACACATGCAGTAGTTTACAGAACAACAGACATAATGATGCACAAATTAAGACAGTTTAGTCACTAACCCATGCACTCAGTGAGACACATTTAATCACTCACTCATACATTCAGTCATGCACCTACTAAATCCTTCGTCCAGACAGTTATACATCTACTCATTCTTCAATATCTAAAACATATTTAAACTTTACAGAAACACACAGTCACTGGATGATGTCATCAGTGATGTCATCAGTGATGTCATTTGAGATGTCATCAGTGATGTCATCAGTGATGTCACTGACCATGTCATGAATGATGTAATATGTGACATGATCAGCAGTGGATTGCGGGTGCGCGATATATAGTTAGTGCAACTAACTATATATGGAATTTCAATGGTTTTGTGTGAGTAAAATAAGGTTTTTTAAATGCTAATTCCTAACTATATATGGTCTATAACCTATGGTTTTTTCAGTGAATATATATATATATATATTACCTACTGGCGGTTGCCAGTAGGTAGTTATAGTTAGGACCTATTATCCATAGGAAAACCGTAATATTCTATTGTCAATAACTTTGGCATCGATTGATGCATCTTCTTGAAATTTTCCAAACTTTTGGCCAGCTCAGTTCCGCTCTTTCCCTGAAAGTTTAGGGGTGATTGGTCAAGCGGGAACCGAGAAAAAAGAGTGGTCCCAAAATATGTTTTCCCCACTCAATTTCTCATAGGACCTTTAGCCACAGTTACAGCCCGAACGTCTGAACGGAATTACACCAAATTTAGCAGAGAGGCAGTCCTCAGTTCCAACGTGTGCCTTTTGCTTATATGGTGTCAATCTGTTCAGTAGTTCCTGAGAAAATTACGGTTAAAGTCATCTATGGGCGCAGTGGATCCGCGGATTGTGAGAGGATTGGCATCGTAGCATACGCGCACCGTCCCGATCACACAGTCAATGCTAATTGGCTGTCAAGCGGTTGTAAACATTCAAAACCAGGGACTGTTGGCAGCCATTTTGTGCCTCGGTTGAAGCGAGGCTGAGGAAATCAATGGAATATGCGTTCAAAACGGAGAAAGGGGGCAGGGTAGAAATAATTTTATCCTCTAGACCTACTTAGGGGGTCCTAGAAGGGTTTGTGTATTGTGAGAGTACGTGGCTCCCTTCCTGGAGCACTGGAGGGCCCGTTACCCACCGGGGCTACAAAAAAAAGTATGGCTAGGGAGGGGGGGCTATAAGGTCTACAAAGCCCCGGGGACCACCACCCCCCGGGGCTTTATGTATTGTGGGAAGGCCGGTTCTGCAGTGTTCCGGGGTGTCCATCCCGCCCTACCATAGCAAGGAAATCTGTTCTCTCTTTCAAAATCAAAATCAAATTGCTTTTCCAGATGGGGAGCTGTATGTTAGTAGCTCATGATGTGGAAAAGTAATGCTGAGTCCCAAACGCGTAGAAATTGTGCATCAAAGGTGTTGGAGTCGCACACCCTACAAATTATGAGTCGAGCATCTAGCGCGTGCACACCAGGGGGCCGCACTGAGCGCTGCGCTCGGTGCGCGACTTGTAATTTTACCATAAAAAAATAGCCCCTATAAGTAATTTCTAATGTCTCCGGGGACCCTATCTCCCAGGTCTTATAAAAAATGTTGGGGACTGCGAGGGGAGCTACAATGCCCCCACGGTCCTGCCGGATTCCCACGTTCTTCGGGAGTCGGCATTGCTTTTCTGCAAGTGGAGATGCTAACTTGTATGTGGAAATGCAATCTGCTTTTTATTTTGAAAGTGAGAACAGATTTCTCTGCTCTATTTTTCAAAATGCAAACTAAGTTTGCTATGGGATGGCGGGAGCCGTGAGACTCCCGTCCTCTCAAAGCAAACAGCAGCGTCCCGGGGGTAGGCACCCCGGGACATTGCATGAGCCGGCCGTCGGGCGTTGCGGTCTCCAGGCCTCTAGGCATAGGGTCACGCAGTCTGTCTCTCACAATACACACATTTCTGGGTGTGGTGGTTCCCGGGGCTTGAGGGGGGTCATTGAGGCCCACACACTTCTAATTTTGTAGGGGGGGCCTTGGACGCAAAAGTGGTGCAAGAGGGTTGTAAATCTAGTACACAGTGTTTTGTTTTACTTTGCTTTCCTTTTTAGTCTTGTAGAGGATCCAGGGTTAATATAACGTTTTTTGTACAGCCAGTACCTTTCAACTCCACCCTCAAACATCTTTCTGCTTGTTACCATAGTAAGAGTTTATGGAACACTTAAATGAGCACAGAGGTTAGAAGTTCACCACACTATGTTGGTAATGGAAAACAGTTACTGTGCTGGAGTTAGTTGTAGGTATAGACTCTGGTAAAGATCTGGTAAAGAGTTAGCCTCAGAATTATACTTCAAATTAAAAATATTATTTCTATTGGGGACCGCTTACCCCCACTCCCAAAAAAAAAACGTATATACTTTTTTTTTTATTAACTTTTATTAAAACAATAAATAACTGGAAACTTAACTTAAAGATAACAATACAATAAATAACTAGAAACATAACTTTAACAAAACAATATAATAAACAAAATGTAATATGAAGTCCAATAGAAGTACGGTAGGTAATCTGCAAAACAAAAAAGAAAATTTGCGTTTAAAATTAGATCGATGTGACTAAATGAGGTCAAACATTACAAGTCAAATTAACAGTTGAAGATATTCCCTTCTTTTAACGTGTGCAGTGTGCCTGATACATTTCACTTGTCTTATAGGCTTGCGTTCAAGCGGTGTCTGTATGGAAGAGCCTACTGCGTCAGATTTACATTACAGATCAACAGGTCTTTAAAATGATTCAGAGATGAGACAGAATTAGGTGCGAGATTATGTCATTATGCAGGACAGTATTCTTTAGGGCTTATTTACAAGACTCTTGTGCCAGTTTTGTGTTACTTTTCTATGTTGAAAGTGACGCAAAAGTGGCGCAAGTGGATTGTAAATAAGGTCTTCAATTTCTAATGCATTTAATCGGAGGCATTGTATATCTAGGTCGCTCTGCTTACCTTGTGTAAACACTGTGGGCAACATAGTTCACAACTTGAACCCTGCTTTGGTTGGTCACAGCAGAGTGGGCAGCAGCATTCATAACTTTAAAAGAGAAAGAGAAATGATGTGAGAGGGAGAGAGAGAAAGAGAGAGAAAACGACAATAAAACTGTAAGAGAGTGAACGTTATAGATGAAGGAGTTAATAGTGGAGAAAATACTAGTAGCTCACCTTTTGCCTTGGTTGTGTGTCCAAGTATGTGCTGGTTCATAGTGCACCCCCCAGTTTAGTGATCTGAAATATAGTATATAAAGTTAGTCATAGTATAGTACATACACGAGTGGTGTAAGGGGCTTGTGGATTTGCCTCTCAGACTGTTGTAATCTATATATTGTCACTGCTCGTAGGTAATTGTACATTCCTACTTAGTGAAGCTGCTGCACACTACCCACTCTCTCCTTTCACAGATGACTTGTTGTTGTTTCGGAAAGATGCTTTTTTGCTCACCTTGTGCCATTGGCGTGATTCAAAGAGAGTGCACCACGTGTCGTAGCAGCCTTCTCAAACGTTGTCACGATGGCCGCGCATCATCGCAGAACCCTCGAACGTTGAGTTTTAGAGGTGTTGGGGGGGGGGGTGGACGCCAATTTGTGAAACACAACCTGTAAGATAAAAAGGAAGTTAACATTGTGTGTAATTTTTTTATCAAAGGAGAGAGGAAGTGAGAGAGTGACTGCAAAGAATATTCGCAGCTCAACTTTGTCACCAGTGTGTTTTTTACCACATGCTGGGACATAATGCACCATGAAGCTTTACATCTAAAAGATAGTAAAAGAAGTTTTGGTAGTTGTTACTATCTTAATGTGGAGTTGAATAACATTGGCCTTTCACCCACGTTCCCATCACATTTAAAAGAACTATTTGTATAGTTTATATTCCGGACGTTTGAGCGATTATAAAAACGTTCCTGCTATAAGACTGCGTTTGTCTAAATCGCTGCGTCGCTTTTTTGCATCCAGTCTGCTACAGCCCTTCGCCTCCCTCCGATGCTCACCCAGGCCTCACTACTTACCTTTTCGTGGACAGGACACCTTCTGCATGATGTAGTCCCGATCTGCCACTAAAAAGTCTCATATATGGTGCAGAGTGTTGATATTGGTATGGCTAATGACATACTCGTCCTCCCATCTTCATTGCAGGTTCCTCACCCGCTTTGTGCTTCTGATACCACTAACTTAGTGACCAAAGAGGCCACACACGTAGTGGTGGGTCCCCCTAATCGGTGGTTTGGGCTTACATGAGGCTTTTGAATCACTAGAACGGGCCATCACAGCGCATGGGATGGGAGCAACTCTAAAATTGCGCAGAGAACGTGCGCCCCGTATTTTTTATTGGTACAGTCACGTGTGTAGTGACGGATGCTCTGGATGGGTGTGGTGTGGGTGTTTACCAGCCATTAGGGAGTGTGTGTGTGCCATTCTGACAACTTGACCTGGAACTAAGAAATCACTACAATGGAAATCTGGGCAATGTAGCGTTGTTGTGTTTTCCTGGAAGCGTAAGTGGAGTAGGCTGGCCTGACGTATGCCAGTGCTCCACGAGGCTCTGAACCATGATTCCGAAACTTTGGGCGTGGTCCCGTCGTGAGATCCATGAGAAATCAAGTGATTCGGGTGTCCGTTTTGTAGTGCTGACGTCACCCGGGTCTTAAAAAGAAATGTGTCATATCTGTAAAGTCCCACAACTTGGCAACATGGAAGTTACAGGGTATCACTGACTCTATATTTGTTCATAGTTGCACACATAAAAGATGGTGGACATGACGCATTTATGCGATTATGAAAGTTTGTTGTATATTCAGTGGAGTGATGTACCCGTACTAATACAGGGCTGTGAAAGGTTTAAGTTGCAGTTTTTGGCACATGAAGGGCAGCTAATATATATATATATACGTATATGGTTATTCAGGTACACTGTAGAACTTGGTGCTGGAAATCAGTGTTCGAGCCTCGGAGTTGCGTCCACAACCTGTTATTGTAGAGTAATGACGTAATGTACGCGTGCCTGAAAATGTATTAGTTTTGGATTGATTTTGTGCTTTATAAATATGCTAAAAAAAAAGAGGAATAGCCCACACTTACTGTCACAGGTAAGATAATTGCATACGCTATTTATAGCACACTATAATACGGTAGGGCGGAGGAGCCGCATTTTACAAACACAATAAACACACAGACACACATAGATAGTTGTAGTGGGTACGGGCACGTGTGCTCGACTCCAGTTTATTACGTTGTTGTTGGTAAGAATAGTAATCATGATATCATATACAGATATTTAATCATATACGGTTTATGACTTCTGCTGTACAAAGGTAGGAGCATTGTATGTCAAATAATACACAGAAGATTCTATCTTAAAGAGTTCATGAGTTGTCGTGGACTGAGGTAGGGGAGGTTTGTGTGGAGCCTGTGAAGATGTGTGGTCCAGGCAGACCGCGCTGGTAAAAATGTGTTTTGACTATTTAATTTTGCCTTAACAAGGGCACATGGCGATTATTTACGGTGTACTGAGATAGGAGTACGTCCGCTGTTTATCGTGTGTTCACCCTTCGATGATGCGTGGTCTGAACGGGCTGCACTGAAATCATTCTCTGTTGCATACTGGACTATATGAACTTTGAGGGGGGAAAAAAAAACTAGCATCGATGGTGTGAAAACTAGGTGTACTGATTGCTCCGCATAACAAATTTAATGATTCCTCTTCACGCAGTGCATTGTAACTTTCACAAAATGGTGACGTATGTCTGGTGGCGATGTTGAAGGTGATCCCCCAGAGGTACTTGGTATGCTGGTGGTGGAGGTACATTTTGACGCAATCTTGTACATTGTTTGTTATCATAGTTCACATGATGCAGCTATTGAAGGTGATTGCACATACTAGCAGTGCAGCAGCACTATTTTTTTCTCTGCTTTAAATAAATCACGGCTGAATTTAATGCTGTCTGTAGTGTAGATGAAAAGGTAAATTCAAGTTGTGAACCCTACTGTGCACAGAGTACATAGAAGCTAGTAGTCAGTACAGTTATAGAACAATGTTTTTTTTCACTTATTCTAACAAAATCTGAATACATACAGAATAATTGTCTCTGCATTAAATAAATCAAGGTTGAATTTCCTACTGTCTATAGTGTAGATGCAAAGGTGAATTCAAGTTGTATACCCTGCTGTCTGCAGTGTAGATCTTAGGGTGGAGTGCATCATCTGCAATCATGATTGAAGTGGAAGATAGAACATATATGCAGCGTGCATTTTATTATTCAACTAAATGTATAAGTGATATAAAATAGGTTTTTCAAGGAAGCATAATAAAGGGATATTGTGTAGGGTTTGATAGGTGTTATACTTAGTTTGGTTTCTACTGAGTTAGTGGTATCTAAAACAAGAAGGTTCTGTGGAGCCTGCGATGATGCGTGGTCCGGGCAGGCTGTACTGATAGTAATGTTTTTTGTGTTGTGAATGGTGCCTTAGTAAGGCCATGTGATAATCATTTTTGGTGCACTGAGTTACTAGTACCTTTGGCGCTTAGCGTGTACATACTCTGCGATGATGCGTGGTCTGGGGGGAGGGGGCACGTAATTGGAGTAATGTCTTTTGTCGATTAGATTCTGCATGAATACCATTTAAAAGGGACACTATGTCTCACTGTGACATAAAACTGTTCACTTTTCTTTCCAATGATTTATGGTGCACTGAGTTAGTAGTATCTTTGGCGCTGGGCTTGTACGTACCCTGCGATAATGCGTAATGCAGGGGGGCTGTACTGGGAGCAATGTTTTTTGCCTTGTGAATTCTGCTTTAATAAGGCTACGGGGAAATTACTTGTGGTGCAGTGATTAAGTGGTACTGAAAGAACTCAGCATGTGTGTACCCTGTGATGATTCGTGGTTCGGGGGTTGTCGCAGTGGTATAATGTCTCCTGTCTACTGGAATGCGTCATGTACAATCGTCATTCTATCTGAAAAAATCTGAACACATACAATACAATTGTCTCTGCAACAAATTAATCAAGGTTGAATTCCTTATTGTCCGTAGTATACATGCAAAGGTGACTTCAAGATGTAAACCCTGCTGTCCGCAGAGTACATCGAAGGCTGTAGTTGACACAGACATTGAGGAATTCTTATTCTTTGTTACATACTTTAACAAAATCTGACGACACAGTACTATTTTTCTGCCTTAAATAAATCGAGACTGAATTTTATGTTGTCTGTAGTGCTTATGTTTTTTGTGGCATCCTTTAACAAAATAATCTTTGCATTACATAAATCAAGGATATCTTGAACGCTGTCCATAGTGTAGATGCAAAGCTGAATTCAAGTTGTGAACCCTGTTGTACGCACTGTAGATTGAAGGCAGTATTCAACACAAAGATCGATGAATGCTGTTATGTCACAGTTAACAGAATGTGAGGACCCAGTACAATTGTCTCTGCCTTTAATAAAGCAAGGCTGGAATTAATGCTGCCCGTAGTGTTGATGCAAAGCTGAATTCAACTGGTATCAGGTTGTCAACTCTACTGGCCGCAGAATAGATTGAAGGCACTTTTCAGCACAGATACTAAAGACAAATTTAGATCCAAAGCTGAATTCAAGCTGTAAACCCTGCTGTCCGCAGTGTCGATGGAAACCACTAGTTGATACAGACATAAGTCTGTGGTGCTGTGGCACTGAGTTCGCAATCGGCCTGTATCGAGGAAGCACGCGGTCATGGCGGCAGCCTCGTGGCAGGGTGGGGACATTCGCTGCAGCGCAGTCTCTTCTCTTTGGAGAAGTGAACCGCGCCTAAGGCGTAGCCAAATTATTTATAGTGGTACGTTGACGTTGTTTACGTTGGACTAGCCCACACCGCTTCTGTTTCAAAGGGGAGGGGGTGAACACAGCTACATGACCGAAATATTCTCCAGTGTCTGAGATTATATGGTTGCGTCCACTATTCAGTACACTACACTTATCAATGGTATATCTACACACTGAAAAGTTTTTAATTTCTATTGTGAATTGTGTATAGTATTTCACCGGTAGTCTTAGCGTTGTGTATATTATTGTTGATGTTCTTTCCCTTATACATACTTGGTTTCCACATCTCTGTAGATTAAGCTAATGTGCTGTTGAGGGGATATATTATTTTGGAAATATTTGTTGTCCTGTTTTGCTCTGCCTTTGAGGTAGTAGGAAGGAGAGGTCTGTGTGGGTGGTAGTAGCGCTGAGTATTGTGATTTTGTTGGGTGTCGGAAGTGTATAATTACAATCTCTAACACATATTGCTCTTTAAACATGGGTGTGAGTTGGATGTAATTCACGTTGTACATGTTCGACGTTCTTACAGTAGTTAAATGTTGATGTTAATTTGTTAGTGGTAAGTGGTACTATTGCCTGATTTTTTTAGGTAGCATTGCAGATTTGGTTGCTGGTTGAAAATATGGGAAAGTGGTCAACATATTAAGTAGAAATTGTCATTTATAAAACCTTTGAAATTCACTGAAAAAACCAAAAGGTTTCATGCAAGTTAAAGTTCGGAATTATCATTTAAAAAACCTTTGAAATTCACTGAAAAACCATAGGTTTCAGGCAGGTTATAGTTAGGAATTAGCATTTTTAAAAACCTTAGAAATTCACTGAAAGAAAAATTAGTTTTAAGGAATGTTATAGTTAGCTGGACATTTCACTCATACAAAACCATTGAAATTCCTGCGTTATAGTTAGTTGTACTAACTGTAACTCTCACACCCGCAATCCACTGGTGATGATGTCACATATTACATCATTCATGACATGGTCAGTGACATCACTGATGACATCACTGATAACATCTCAAATGGCATCACTGATGGAATCACTGATGACATTATTCATGTGACAATCAGATACACCTCATCATACTCTACTATAATCTTTCATCACTCACTGTAAAATATAGAGTACCATATTTGAATCCACTGACACACCAATGCAAATATCTAAAACCCCACTCAGTCTTTCTTAGATCTACACAAACATGTAATCAATTATTTATGGATTCACTCATACATGCTGTAATTGATCAATAGAACACTATGAAATATACTTATACACCTATATTGACAGTACCCACCAGCACACATCCTATTTAGTTATGCAGTCATCTTGCTCACTTATGCAAACAATGGATCATACTTATATTTACTGAGCTACACACTTATACAAACACCAATTCATTTAATATAGATAGTAACTCATATTTAGTGTGTTATAAAATAACTATTACAAGTATACAGTTATCAATACAGTCACTCATGCAATCACTGAGTCTTATGTATACCTATTTATATACAACAAATGTCACATACACTGCCTTTCATTATTCTACTTTGTTAGACATGTACCATTGAGAGATATATTTGCTCATCAGCACCTCCATATCCATATTCACTCACCCAAACAAGTATTATAATATGTAGTCTTAACATCATATACCTACTGATTCCAGTATTGACCCATCTTTAGGCGGTCACACACCCCCCACCGAAGCACACACAGATTCACTCTCCCATACAAATAATCAGTTAACTAACCAATAACTAATATAGACTTTCCCATAGCTAGTAACTAACTGGTGTAGCAGTTTACACAACAACTGAGAAAGTAATACAGATATTCACACAGTTTAGGCACTATGCAATATATTTAGTGAGACACTATAAATTAGTCAAGTAAATAGTCAATCACACTGCTACCAAATCCTCCATCCAGACACTTATACATCCACTCATTCTTCAATGCAGATTGCTATATATATAGTACATATTTAAATATCGAACCAAACCACATTCACTGAATGATGTCATCAGTGATGTCATTTGAAATGTCATCAGTGATGTCATCAGTGATGTCACTGACCAAGCCCTGACACAGTGTTTCGCTCTAATTAAAGCTCTTCAGAGAGGAATTTGTCCTTTTCTATCTTGGCGTGGATGGCACTTTGCTAATCCTATGCTTAAAGACTTTGATAGAAAAACAGACATTTGAGGTGAGCAGATCTAGAGTGTCGCTGGTGTTGAGAGTGCTCTAACACGAGCTGTTTTCCACCTAAACTGAGACCTACCCAGAGTTATCTCCTTCTTTTTAGCATAATTTATGCATCACTCTATGCCTGAAAGGGTTTTATTTTGATTTATACTGGGTGCTCCCTTGTGTCTAGACAAAGCTATACCTCTCTGAAGAGCTCTAATTAGAGCAAAACACTGTGTCAGGGGTTGCTTTTACTCATTTCAGGTTGGCTTGAGTTGGTATTTTATCAATTCAAAGCTGTATCACTGTGCCTGGAGTGAAAAATGGCTTTTGTCATTTTACAGCTCGGCAAGGACAGCACTGTGCTAGTCCCATGCTTAAAGACTTTGCTGTAGAAATGGCAAAAGACTTTGTCCTTTTCTATCTCGGCATGGATGGCACTTTGCTAATCCTATGCTTAAAGACTTTGATAGAAAACAGACATTTGAGGTGAGCACATCTAGGGCTAGATGTAGGTAAATGATATTTACCGATTCATAAATACCGAATTTTACCGATTCGGTATTTATGAATCGGTAAATATGAAGGGGGAGATGTAGGTATTTCCAGATGTGGAAATACCGAATCGTTAAAATTCGGTATTTACCGATTCGGTAAATACCAAATCGGTATTCCCTATTGATTACTATGGGCTGCGAAGCCCATAGGAATCAATGGGAAATACCGATTCGGTAATTACCGAATCGGTAAATACCGAATTCTGCAAGGGTGCAGGGGGTGTCACTTTGACACCCTCTGGCACCCCACAAATAGGCATGTGCGCCATGTGACAAACAGACATGCCCTAAGGGCATGTCTGTCTGTCACATGGCTAGGTGTGCATGCACACATGTGCATGCACACCTGAATTCGGTATTTTACCACCCAATTGGATTGGGTGGTAAAATACCGAATTTGTAGGGCCTTTGGGACTCAGAAGAGTCCCACCTACATCTGATATTTACCGAATCGGTAAAAATACCGATTCGGTATTTTACAGAATCGGTAAATTTACCGATTCTGTAAAATTATGCCCCTACATACCAATTCTTAAATACCGGTCGGTAACGGCCGAAATCGGCCGTTACCGACCGGTATTTAAGCTCCTACATCTGGCCCCTAGAGTGTTGCTGGTGTTGAGAGTGCTCTAACAGGATGCTGTTTTCCTGCTAAACTGAGAACTACCCAGAGTTCTCTCCATCTTATTTGCATAATTTATGTATCACTCTTTGACTGCGTTTTATTTTGATTATATATGTATATATATATATATATATATATATATATATATATATATTATATATATATATATATATATATATATACATATTACCTACTGGCGGTCGCCAGTAGGTAGTTATAGTTAGGATTGTTTTCCATAGGAAATCCGCAACATTCTTTTGGGAATAACTTTGGCGCCGGTGGATGAATTTTCGCGAATTTCTCAAAGAAGATGGCCTGCTCCGTTCCGCTCCTTCCCTGAAAATTTGGGGGGGATTCGTGAAGTGGGGGCCGAGATAAAAGGGGGGTCCCAAAACGTGTTTTCCCCATGTTAATTTCCTTAGGGCGGTTGGACTCACTTTTAGCCCGAATGGCTGAATGGATTTCCACCAAATTTAGCAAAATTGTAGGCACTGGCAGCCCGATGTGCCTTTGCTATGTCTCAAGATATGTGCTCCAGTGGATTTTGAGTGATTTAGGTTAAAAAAATATATATATCTATGAGCACGCCCCGGTACGCGCACCGTGGAGCGCACCCGGCGCGTAACGCGAGTTCGCAAGCGGAAAGCTGATTGGCTCTCGGGTGTTTGTCAACATTCTAAACAGTCCGGAGCGGCCGTCATCTGGTGTGTCGGTAGGATCGAGACACAAGAGGTGGCAAAAACAAAGGGGGAAATGACTAAAAGGGGGCAGGGTAGACCCCCCTTTCGATTTTCGCGGGGGGAGCACCCGGTGCGCGCACCGGGGAGCGTACCAGGGAGCGTACCATGGAGAAAAAAGAATGACAGAGTTTCCAAAAAATTTAGCATTTTTATAAATTAGAGGTAGTTCTAAAAAGAACTGTTTTTTTAATTCTTTTTGTTGTTTTATATTTTTTTTATTTTTTTTTTACATTTTTTACTTTTTTTGGCTTTTCTGAACAGTTTTATATATTTTTTTATTTTTTATGGGGAGAAACAAAAAACAGAAAATTGTAAATGGCTCAACTGGAGCAAAAAAAAAACAGGAAAAAATTAATGTTTCTTCGGGCACTTGTGTTGATCCCAAGCACGGGTGATAAGTGTAATGCTTTGCTCACCATAGCATATTGTCCTTCCACAAAATATGCAAACCATTTTAAAATTGGAAAACTTGGATTGAATGTTTGGGATCATCTCCCTTGCCTCTGGACCCGATGGGGTGGGTTCTTTACTTTGGGAGGTGCTGGCAGAAGATTGGGCAGGGTTTCTGGCCAGTTCCCTGACCTCTGCCCTAGCATAGTTATTAGGGTGCCGGCGTTGCATGTGCGGAATCATGGTGTTGTTGCCAAAAGAGTATTTTTTTTTAGGGTTCCCCCTTGAAAGTTGAAAGCCACAGATTAAACAAGTCGCCTTTGGTGCATTAACTTTCTTCTTGTCCTTTGGAATGGAAAAAAACTGCCAGATAAAGTGCTCCTTTGGCTTATATGGGGTAGTATCTTCTGGTAGGAACCTCCCCTCCTCCTCCTCCTCCTCCTCCTCTTCTTGTTCTCCACCACTGTGGTGTTGTGGTGGTCCTTGTGGTGGTGGTGGTGGTGGTGGTGGTGGTGCAGATGCTCCTGCAGCTGCTGCTACTGTAGCCATTTTTCAGACAAATAGGTACAGAGAGGTCTTTCAACAGGTCTTCCTCACTCAAAGCACAAAGTGAGAATGAGGAAAATAGGTGGGGGCTTTCATCATTTGGAAAACAAAACTGTCCTGAACCAATGAAAAGTGTTACTTTCAGGTCACATGACTCGGGCCTTCATCATTTGGAAACCAAAACTGATCTGAACCAATGATAAGTGTTATTTTCAGGTCACATGACCCGACGTGCTTATGCTACGCACCCGGGGCGCGCCCGGGGCGCGCCCGGGGGCGCGTAGCGTAAGCGCGTCAGGACGTTGCGCGATCGTATACGTTCGGGCGCTTCCGGGTGCATTTACGCCCTGCGTCATAAGAGGCATCACGCGGCTACGCGATACGTCACGATGATGTTTTCGTTCGCGGAAATAGCGCTAACGGGACGCTCACCGGTACGCGCACCGGGGCGCGCCGTAACACTGCTCTCACCGGTGAGCGCATCGGTACGCGCCCCGGGAGCGCTCCGGGGCAAAAAAATAAACATGAAAAAATAGTATTACATAATTATACAATATAAAATTCATTATAAAAAATATTAAATTTCATACCTATAGAGATTTTCTATTAAAAAACCTATGAAATTCACTGAAAAAACCATAGGTTTCACACCAGTTATAGTTAGGAATTAGCATTTAAAAAACCTATTAAATTCACTGAAAAAACCATAGGTTTCACACCAGTTATAGTTATCTGGAAATTTTACTCGCATAAAACCATTGAAATTTCCACGTTATAGTTAGTTGGACTCACTATAACTTGCGCGTGCAATGCACTGCTGATGACATCACATATTACATCACTCATGACATGGTCAGTGACATCACTCATGACATCACTGATGACACCATCCTTGTGACAGAGTGACAGACATCCTTTCACTGTAATGTAACCCTTGAATCACATATTCAATAATAGAAACTAAAATTTTCAAAAAAATGGAGATACCCATACCAGTTACAACAATCAATTCAATAATTCCACCATCTATATACACATCCACTCATTCACCAACAGTTCTATATAGTCACTCATACATATACTCATCATATGTAGTGATACACCTATACATCCTGTTACACACCGACAGTCATCTAAAACATACTCTGACACACACTCACACATGCAAATAAACTATTAAACATCCATTTATTTGCATATACAGCTATACACACACTACCACTTTACTTCTAAAGAAACTTACACATACTTACTCTCTTAAACAATCACTTATAGAAACACATACTAATTTAAACAGGAACTCTTACAATCTCTTACTCGCACATATACTCACTTATATACATCAATATTCACATATACTAGATTAAAACATATGTAGTTACTGATAAAGACACTACTGAGACAGTCATTCACTCACTAACACACACATATACACACTCATCCACCCATACAGTCCTGCACATATGCTGTCTTTAAAACACATACAAAGAGAGAGTCAGTCATTCATGCATCTATGTGCTAGGTAATACCCCCACCAAACCATACAAACACTCATACTGATACTAAGAAAAACATCTAATAACCCATGTACATACACATGTAGCTACTCACCAACCCATGCAGCCACTTATACACAAAGTGAAACACTAATACATATATTTAAATATTTAAACATTACTCACTAATATATGTATTCACTAAGATACACTTAATAAGCCAGTTAACCAATCTATTTTAAAAAAAAATCCATGTAAACACTTATTTAAACATGTATTCTTCCATCAACTTTTACATATACATATATAACACATATTTATTTTTCAGAAAGACACACATTCACTGGATGGTGTCATCAGTGATGTCATGAGTGATGTCACTGACCATGTCATGAGTGATGTAATATGTGACGTCATCAGCAGTGCATTGCACGCGCAAGTTATAGTGAGTCCAACTAACTATAACGTGGGAATTTCAATGGTTTTATGCGAGTAAAATTTCCAGCTAACTATAACTGGTGTGAAACCTATGGTTTTTTCAGTGAATATATATATATATATATATATATATATATATATATATATATATATATATCGACCTCCGTTTTCCTCATACACCCGTCCTCTCACGACAACGCACCAGGAAGCAGACACGGACCAAAAGAATCAGGATGCTTTTTCTTTATTCAGCTGTCGCCATAACGTTTCGGCCGAAGCCTTGATCACATGACAGCGCATCAGAGTTTGTAGTGAGTATTTAAAGTGCAAAGTGCTACATACTGATTGGGTCATTATTTTGGTCAACAGTGAAGAAAGACTATAACTTATTTCATTACATTTCGGTACTTAATAGTTGTGCAAAGTACAAATGAATAAATAACATCGTGTGCTAATAATTTCATCACATATCATTGAACACAATATCCCAATAAAAACCATGATTAAAATTATGGGCTAAATCCCCAACGGACCGCGGAGTGCCCACCTATTTACTATGTAATGAATCATAATGACCCCTACCAGATAGGCTAAACAAAAATATGTGCAAATGTGCAAAATGTGGTAACCCTAAAATAATATTCTAATTTCAAGATACATTAAAAAAACGGATTGAGTCTGACTGAACCCAGTCTCCTCAGTGAAGTTAGAAGGTGCTGCTCATACATAGTTGCCCCACTGCATTGATCACAAAATACGTCCAAACAGATCCCTGTTGGACTTCAAGGGAACCATTGTCACTCATATATCTTATATCATATGCTTGAGAAGTTTAGACATGTTCACTTATTGTTATGTTATGTTATGTTATGTTAATATATACTTCTACAGCGCACGTACACCCGTAGGTTTCATTGCGCTATCTGCAAGGAGCACAAAACACACACTCTAGGCGTAAGATTGTTGGAATAGTCATGTTTTCAAAGACTTCCTGAATGTTAGAGGTCATGGCACTGTCGGATGGTTAGAGGGAGGGAGTTCCAGAAGGTCGCAGCCAGGTAGTAAAAGCAGCTGCTCCTTGCCGCTTTGTTCTGACTGAAGGGACTCTTGCTAAGCAGAGATGGGCAGAGCGTAGGTTGCGTGCAGGAGAATAGTTAATGATCATATTTCTAATGAACTTAGGTCCACTACCGTGTAATGCTTTAAAGGTGATGCATCCTGTTTTAAAGGCGATCCTTTGTGCCACTGGAAGCCAGTGAAGTTTTTCCAGTCTGGCTCTGATTGATAGCCACTTAGGTTGCTTCCAAATAAGTCTGGCTGCCTGATTTTGGACTATCTGCAGCCGTTTCAGCAAGCCTGCTGAAAGGCCTAGATAAAGGCTGTTGGAAAAGTCCAGGCGGGAGAGTACAAGGGCAATGACTACTGGGATGAGTGCTGAATGTGTAAGTAGGTGAGCAATTTTTTTGATTTTCCGTAATTGAAAAAAGCTTGAAGATACAACAGCTCCTACCTGTCCTTTAAGTGACAGGTCGCTACTAAGCGTGATCCCCAAACTTTTAACCGAATGGGACTTGATTGGTGGAGAGCCCATGTCTTGTGGCCCAAAATTTTGTCCCCAGCTTAGCTCACTTTTCCCGGGCAAAATCAATTCTGTTTTGCCCGGGTTGAGTTTAAGATGGTTAGCATTCATCCAGCTTTGTATATGTGTCTTAGTAGCTTGGAATTAAGCAACCGAGTCCGTAGTTAAATATCTTTATTTTGTAATTCTTCAAAGAATGAAGTAGCGGGCGAAGATATATGTTAAATAGCAGAGGCGATAGAGATGAGCCCTGTGGTACCCCGCAGGTCGATGGAATCCTAGGGGCTGTAAAAGTCCCTAGTTTCACTGCTTGGGTGCGATTTGTGATGAAAGAGGCTATCCAATCCAGGTCAGAACCTCTGAGGCCGGCCTGTCCGACACGGTTCAACAGTATGTTATCGTCAACCGTGTCGAACGTGGCCGACAAATCAAGAAGCACAAGGGCCTGATGGATGCCCTTGTCCGCATTCGATCTAAGGGTATCCTGAACTGCCAGGATCACGGTCTCTGTGGAGTGGGATGGCCTAAAGCCAGCCTGATTAGGCTCCAAGTACTCAGATTTTTCAATAAAATTAGACAGACATCTGGATACATGGGCTTCCAGAGGTTTAGATGGAAATGGAAGAAGGGAGATGGGCCTATAATTGGATAGGTCCAGGGGATCAACTCCGGGTTTTTTAACTAAGGGGATCACAGTGGCATTCTTGTAGTTGTTATGGACTTTACCTTGTGCAAGGGATTCATTTAGTAGTGGGAGGATGCTAGATGGTATAGCTAAGCAAATTTCTTTAAAAATATGAGGGGGGCATATGTCATTGGGTGAGCCTGATTTAACGCGGGAGAGCAGTTCTGTAAATGTTTCTGCAGAAATAAGGGTAAGGGCCTCCAATGTAAGTGGATTTTGAAAGATATCATCTATGGGGTCCATCCCAGGCAGGTTTCGAATGCTCTTTTTTATAGTGGCGATTTTATCGGAAAAAAAACTATTTAAGGACTTACACAGTTCTTGCGTCGGGATAGGGGTGGGAGCTGTCCTTTCACTGTTACATAATTTACTAACTATGTTAAAAACATCTTTAGATTTATTTTGGGAGTTTAAGATTTTTGCTGAAAAATAGTCTGTTTTGTTTTTTAAAATAATCTTTTGGTAATTCCTTCGAGCCAAGATAAAATCCTGTAGCAGGTATTTTGTTCTCCACTTTCTTTCTTTTTGTCGAAGTTCAAGTTTTAGGTTCTTTAAATCTGGAGTAAACCATTTGTGGGTATCCCTGCTAAGTGTACGTGAAAATTTCACTAAAGGTGCATGGTTATCTGTGGCTTTTAAAAGCCATTCCGAGATCCTCTCTTCCATGAGATCTACATCCCTACATATTATCGGCGGATTAGCTGCCAGAGTATCAAGGAAGGCTGGGGTGTCAATAGCTTTCCATTTTCTTATTTCTCCATCAGCTTGAAATGGTGATTGGAGTTGAAGTGGAAAAGTGTGGCTCAATGGTTAGAGCGGCAGACCCTGATGCAGAGGTCTAGCCCGGGACCAGGGTTCAATTCCCTGCCTCGGCGGGTCTTGGGCTAAAAAATTCCACGGACCTGCTAATTCTCGCCTCGGTGCCTATTCCAATCATGGAGTCCCACTCTGCAACTCTGGGCAATGGCTTGCTTAATCTCCACAACGGCCCCCACAATGCTAAGGATGCCTGGCCTCCTCCTTGGGGGTGCCCAGGAGTGGACACCTCACAGGGAAAGCCAGGATGGGTTCCACAGAGGTATTCGTACACGCGCCTTGAGACCCTTGCGTGTGAGTAGTGCGCTATACAATTTACAATTTATGATTTAATGTGGCCGTTTATGGTGATTGTAAACTGTATTATAAAATGGTCAGACCAGATGCAAGGTGTAATAGAAGGGGGGACAGTAAAAGATTATGAGACCAGATTTGGTCAAGGTTATGACCTTTTTCATGCGTGGGGGATTGGATATGCTGAGTCAAATTGATATTTAATAAAAGGTCTTGAAGTTCCAATGCCTTAGTATCACTAGCAATGTTATCAAACCAATAATTTAAATCACCTATTAAAAGTATTTTCGAAAAGTCTGTCACCAGTGCAGCTAACTGTTCTGTCAAAGATATCGGAAATGTGCTCATGGTATGAGGAGGACGGTAGAGGAGGACGAACACTAGAGCCCCGCTATCCGAGTCGGTCTTAATGACTATGTTCTCAGTATCAGTTAAGATCAATGAAGGAAGTCTCAGAAACTTATGATCTTTATGAATGATCGCTGCTACCCCCCCGCCCATTCTGCCAGTAGGGTGGTTTGCTGCGATGATATAGTATTCAGAAGGAAGTGCCTCGAGAATATCTGGTAGTGAGTCTTGGGTGAGCCAAGTTTCTGTGACCATAAGCATATCCGGTTTTTCCATGGTAAGTATTAGAAATATGTCAATTTGATGTTTGGTCAAAGAACGAGTGTTCAGGTATATACAGCGTAATATCCGTTGGGACCTATTTTGAGGGTGGATAGTGGGAGGTTTAATGTTGCTATGTCCAGCAGTTTGTTCTGGTGGTGTATCTCGAGCAATACCGTGTGTTGCAATACGCCTTAAAACGTGAGGGGCCAGTGTAGGGGAGAGATAGTTAGGGGGGCGCAAAGCAAATAGCCTATCCATCGAATAATTCCTATTTTGACCAGGGTCTGTGGCCCCAGGTCCCGGTAGGGCGCGGACGGGCGCAGACGGGCTTGCCTTAGGCACGCCTTCTGCTGCGCGTACAAGTCATGTTATTTTTGTAGGTATATGCTAGAGACCACTAGAGCGCCACCCTGCCACAATGGCCGCTCTTCGTGGCCGCACCAGGAAGTGAGTAAATGGATGCCTCCCTCCACACAAACAGCACGAGGTTGCTGCGGTGGAACGGGGATGGCAAACAAATAATTACAAAACAGAGAATGCCAAAAGTTAAAAAGAACAGTTTACAGTTATTTAAAAATCATACACAGCGAGTATCCGGCCAAGGGAGCTAGCGCGAGGAGATGTATTTTATGAGCCATTTCCAATGTTTTCATAAATTTCATACTTTGGGAGAAGAAAAATACATTTGCCAACTGCCCTACTTCAAAACTTAATCAATTCAATCCAATATTAATTATTGAGATTGAGCAAATAAATAGACAAACAGAGTAGGTCAAACCAAATACCCTGGTGGATCAGGATCACATTACAATCAGTTTACAGTATACCATGTTTCCTATACCCATATTTAAAGTAAATAAACACTAAAATCCAAGATAATATTTAAGACAATAAATACTAGAAACTCTTAAAAATACTTTTAAAAGAGCAGAACATTTCTTTGGTACATATGTGTAAACTCATACTCTCAGGGTACTCATGGGGGTATCACCCTACTCGTTTATAGATCCTAATATAAACAAGTAAAAAGATCTTCAGTGAAATTCAATCCCCCAGGCTGCTTACTGTTAAATTTCAAGATGTAATTGGTTTCAAGTTTGCGTAACTTGGCCTCTCTGTTGCCCCCCCGTCTGCTTGGTGAGACCGCGTCAACCACATAATACGTTAACTCTTTGTTGTTACTATGATGTAACAACTTAAAGTGGCGCGCCACCGGATAGGTGTTATCCTGAGATGATATTGCCCTAAGATGCTGCAGTATTCGTTTGTGTATGGGGAACTTTGTGCTCCCCACATACCTGAGCCCGCATGGGCATTCCAGGACGTAAACGGCAAACTCCGTTTTATAGGTTAATACTTTACTGATCTGATGGTCCCGATCACTAAATCCGTCCTTATATGACAGTTTATTCACACCGTGTGTACAAGCTTTGCAGGTTTTACACCTAAAAAACCCTCTATTGTTTTTTAACCACGATGAATTGTTTAGCATCTCTGGGCACGTGACAACCACCCTCTCCCTCATATTAGGGGCTTTACTGAAACTGACAGAAGCTTTCCTAGGGAGAGCCTGGCCTATAACAGGATCCTTGCATACTATTGGCCAATTCCTGTTGATTATTTTGCGAATTTCCTGATGTTGATTGCAGTAGCCTATGATGACCCGGAAGGGATCAACTCCCTCCATCTTATCCGTACTGGCCAATACCTCTTGATTTGCTATCTCAGCCGAGATATCATATTTGGCCAGTAACTTTGATCGGTCCATCTCTAGGGATTTCTGTCTGGCCTTATTAATGGTATTGATGTGGTAACCCCTTTCCAAAAATCTGCCTGTGCTTGCCTCCTGAGCTTTCAGTAGTTGACTGTCATCACAGCACAGCCTTCTCAGGCGCAGCATCTCCCCGTGCGGAATGCTTTTGATTAAATGTGCGGGATGGGTACTGCCGGCATGTAATGTGGTGTTCCCGGCCGTACTCTTTCGAAATACTCTACTTTCCAGTTTATCATTATGGGCATATACTTCAATATCCAAGAAGGGGACCTGCTCCTGACTCATCGTGACAGTGAAATTGATGTTATATTGATTTTCATTAATCCCTTCCACAAACTTTACTGCTTCTTCACGACTGCCCCTCCACACCACAAACAAATCATCTATAAAGCAGTACCACGCAATGACGTTATTAGCCATCTCGCGCTCAAAGCAGGTTCTGAGGACCATTTCTTCCCAAGCTCCCATGTGCAAACATGCGAAGCTAGGGGAAAAACTGGCCCCCATTGCTACGCCCTGTCGCTGTCTGTACAGAAGATTATTATACATGAACACATTGTCTTCCAAGCAGAATGTTAACATTTTGATCAGCATACGATTGTGCTGATCAAATGTGGCGTCCCTTCGTTCAAGGTAGTGTTTAACGGCCCCAATTCCGTCACAATGATGGATACTTGTAGATAGAGCCGTAACATCCAGGGCCAGCATCCAATCACCTGCCTGCCACTGGATTTTCTTTAGTTTGCACAGAAAATCACCTGAATCCTGTATATATGGATCCAGGGACTGGACATAGCTTTGCAAAAAGTAATCTATGTACACAGATGTTTTTTCAAGAAGACCCCCCCTCGCACTAATTATAGGTCTGCCCGGTGGGTTTGTGAGGTCCTTGTGTACCTTAGGGATAAAATTAATCGATGGAATGACAGGGTAATCAGTTTTGAGATATTTATATTCAGAGTCAGATAGCAGTTTCATAGCTCTCCATCTGCCCAGGAGTAAATGAAACTCATTCTGCATCCCCTTCACTACACCTGCATTCACCCTTTCATAATGATTACGATCATTTAGTTGCGCATATGCCTCTTTATCATACTGTGCCTTAGTCAACAATACAACATTTCCCCCTTTATCACTAGGGCGCACAATAATGTTTTTGTCTTTATTTAGCTTGGATACCAGTTGTTCATAGTCCACTGTCAATTGATTATGTTTGTAGTGTCCTCTAAAAAAAATTCTGTACAGTTCCTTTAAATCCATAGTGACATTCTCATGGAACACATCTATCCCATCACGTGGCATGATTGGACAAAACGTTGAGGGCGGCTTAAATGGTGTCAAAGGCGCCTTGCCTGTGCTATTCATGTCAGGTGTAGAACTATTGTCAACCAATGTCATTGATCCAGCCCCTTCAGTTACCCATAGACCCAACATTTCCTGTGACAGAGTTGCAGCTTGGTCTTCATGTCTAAGACCAATACTTTCAGATCGGGTACTCGCATTTTTAATCATGTGGAATTTTTTCAATTTTAATTTCCTCGTTGCCCTGTAGATGGATTGGTGTCACTACAACGCTGTTTTTTACAACGCATTCCGTTACATCGGAATTTTTACAACGCAGGATCCATTACATTGGATGCCATTACAACGCATGGCATTACATAGCAGATGCTATTACATCGCATGGCATTACATCGTAAGTATAGGTAAGTATACCTTTTAAAAAAAATGTAATTAAGTTAATTTAATTAATTTAATTTAATTAATTTAATTAAAATACATTTTAAAATAGTAATTAATTTAGTT
This sequence comes from Lissotriton helveticus, assembly GCF_964261635.1. Classification (NCBI taxonomy): domain Eukaryota; kingdom Metazoa; phylum Chordata; class Amphibia; order Caudata; family Salamandridae; genus Lissotriton; species Lissotriton helveticus. Next base: position 938,577 of record NW_027611959.1, read on the forward strand.
TAATAGATTTAAATCTATTTATTTAATTTAATTTTAATAAAAATTGTAATTAATTTTAATTAATTAATATAATGAAATTAATTTAATTTAAATATTTTTAAAATTGTAATTAAATTAAATTAATTAAAATAATTTATTTAATTTAATTAATTTAATTAAAAAATGTAATTAATATAATATAATTAATTTAATTTAATAAATATATTTTAATTAATTTATAAATGGTAAATATAATTTAATTAGCCCTAAGCACAAACCCAACCCTGAACCCTAAAACACCCCTGTACCCCAAAACCCAAACCCAACCCTAAAACCTAAAAATACCCCTGTACCCCAAAACCCAAACCCTGCCCTGAAACCTAAAAACACCCCTGTACCCCAAAACCCAAACCCTGCCCTGAAACCTAAAAACACCCCTGTACCCCAAAACCCAAACCCTGCCCTGAAACCTAAAAACACCCCTGTACCCCAAAACCCAAACCCTGACCTGAAACCTAAAAACACCCCTGTACCCCAAAACCCAAACCCTGCCCTGAAACCTAAAAACACCCCTGTACCCCAAAACCCAAACCCTGCCCTGAAACCTAAAAACACCCCTGTACCCCAAAACCCAAACCCTGCCCAGAAACCTAAAAACACCCCTGTACCCCAAAACCCAAACCCTGCCCTGAAACCTAAAAACACCCCTGTACCCCAAAACCCAAACCCTGCCCTAAAACCTAAAAACACCCCTTTACCCCAAAACCCAAACCCTACCCTAAAACCTAAAAACACCCCTGTACCCCAAAACCCAAACCCTGCCCTGAAACCTAAAAACACCCCTGTACCCCAAAACCCAAACCCTTTAATTATAATTAATATTAATTAAATTTATTAAATAAAAATTAAATACTTACCTATACTTACGATGTAATGCCATGCGTTGTAATAGCATCTGCTATGTAATGCCATGCGTTGTAATGGCATCCGATGTAATGGATCCTGCGTTGTAAAAGTTCCGTTGTAATAGACTCCCGTTGTAAAAGTTGCGATGTAACGGTGCATCACCCCTGTAGATGTCAGTTCGGGCTGCCACATAGTTCAAATTTGTTTTGGGGGCAAAAGAGAGTCCCAATTTCAATATTTCTTCCTCCCTGTCAGTCAGTATTATGGGGGTAAGGTTGACTATAGGTAATCCTGTTGTGGTTGCTATTTCGTGGTCCATTGGCCCCGACCTCGTCGTTTGGGCTGACCTCTGTTTCCTTGTCCTCTGCCTCTTCCTCCTGATGTAGTTCTTATATTTTTGTTGTAATTTTTTCGAGTCCCAGGTCTTAGGGACTGAAGTCGGTCCTGGCATAAAAAAACGATTTCCTCACCAGGGGAGGGTTTTTTCTTTGCCCGCATTAGATGCTGCACCCCTTTGTTCCGACTCTGATTCACTCCCTGCCCCTGAGCTGCAATCGGACAGTGTTGAGTCGACTTGGTCTCTATGGGCTTTATTTTGAGTCCACCTGCCACGTGTAACGAGTTGTGCTCCACCCGCGGCTCCTATACGCAGCGAGTCATATCTTTTTACAAATGTAAAAATTTGACCAAGTTCATAGTCCTTCCGATCCCTTTGAAATGTATATGTTTTCCGATCTATTATTTTCTCCTCCTCTTTTTTAGTCTTATTTTCATTTCATTTATTAGTCTCTCCTTCTCATCCTCTGGACCCATGGTTTCCAATTCCTCATATAGCGCTGAAATTTCTTCAAGGAGTTTGGCGCGGTCTATATCAGCATACTTTATTAGTATAAGTACCAATCGCCTGGACGCCTCTAATTTACTGTCCGCCCACTCCCTCATTAGGTCCGGGTTTGGGTTCTCATAGCTGGGCGCGGTGAGAATTCGAAGCCCCCGAGGTATCCTGTTGAGATCGATATACCTCTGAAGGGACTTCGATTCTCACCATTTACTCTGCTCCTGCCGGGATTTCTTTTCCAGCACTTTAATTTTTTCTTGCAGTGAATCATTCCTAGGGCCACTAGCAGCTTCCAATTTATCACGAATAGCCGCTGGTACAGGAAGACTGTCCGAGAACATAGTGCTCGCCCTAGCCTCTCGCTCCTTAACGCTGTCGGCTGACATTTTAGTATGCTGTTTGAATCAATGCGGGTTCTTCGCCTCAATATGTCTTTTTTACATATAAGTTACAGTTAGCCCAGCGCATCCATCGAATCTCTCCTCCACTGAGTACCTGGTATAATAGTTTCGCGAAGTACACAACCTCATCCCGGTTCCACGCGCCCAATCTCCGACGCGATCTACTCGGGGGTTGCTCGGTTTCCGATATATTTCTCCAGTGGCAGGGGGGTCAGGCGCTACTCTCCCTCACGGAAGTTCCAACTGCCCGAGTGCTCCCGGACTGGATACCACTTTGGCGTTGACCTCCCAACTCCTTTTCCTCGAGTTGGGTAGCAGAGAAGGTCACGTGTATAGCCGTGTGTTATCAAGACGGCTAAATATATAATCGACCTCTGTTTTCCTCGTACGACCGTCCTCTCACGACAACGCACCAGGAAGCAGACACGGACCAAAAGAATCAGGATGCCTTTTCTTTATTCAACTGTCGCCATAACGTTTCGGCCGAAGCCTTGATCACATGACAGCGCATCAGAGTTTGTAGTGAGTATTTAAAGTGCAAAGTGCTACATACTGATTGGGTCATTATTTTAGTCAACAGTGAAGAAAGACTATAACTTATTTCATTACATTTCGGTACTTAATAGTTGTGCAAAGTACAAATGAATAAATAACATTGTGTGCTAATAATTTCATCACACATCATTGAACACAATATCGGGTTAAATCACAATAATATATTCTTCGAACAAACTCCAGTACTTGAGAAATAAAACTCACTGGTGCCGTGAACAGTAATTTGAACCCACTGTGGTTAAAAAACTAAGTATGAATAGTATAAGGATGCTTGATAGTAACTTTATCATGTTTATGCCGAATTGCCCGTTTTATAAGACCCACTTGGGTAAAATGTGGATTGCTGTGATTATTGATTTACGAAATTAGTTTCGTTTAAAATTATCGAGTAATGCAAGTTCTATTGAAATTTAAAAATGACCACGAATTATTTTCAAATGCTTTAAAATCTTGTTGGATAGTATGTTTACTATATCTATTATAACAAACGTAAATGAACCCTGCACCTTTAAATAATTGTATTTCACTTGTGCAACTTACCCGTGATCAAGCAGCGAGGTTAACCGCGAAACGCGTTGGGCACTTGTTGATGTAAATAAACACCGCTTATAGCGAGGCCACGGCACCAGTGAGTTTTATTGTTCAAGTACTGGAGTTTGTTCGAAGATTTGAGAGTGGCGTCCCTGCCGTGTTGCCCGCCGTGATAGAGGTTTGGAGTTCGCCAAAATATATATATATATATATATATATATTACACAGAAGCAGTCATCACTGTGTTGTTATAGTTAGAACAGGGTTTTCTATAGGAAATTAATTCGTTAGTTTGCTAATAACTTTGATGCTGTATGACGAGCACAACTTCCCAAAAAAAGCTTCATCTACATCACATCCTTCGCAGAAAGTTTCAGGTAATCCAACAAGCAGGGTCTGAGAAAAACGTTTTCCCCAAGCAATTTCTCACAGAGCTTTAGCCACAGTTACAGCAAAAGTGCCTGAACAGAATTATACCAAATTTTAAAAAAAGCTACATGTTTGCCTAGAAAGCATGCTTTTCAAGATTTGGTATAAGTCTGCTCAGTAGTTTTTTGAGAAATGAAGGCTCAAAATGTATATGTACTTGTGAATATCAAAAGCCCCCTTAAAACTGAGTCAAGGAATTCCTAGGACAGGGAAAATAGCAATGTAAGTAAAGATAATTCCTAGGCAATTATTAAATGAAGCTAACACTACTTCATGGACAGCTCACAAAAAACTAACCACACAATATCTAAAAAATACAGTATATTTTTATTGTGAATAGAATATATCTCGTACAATGTTAAAAAGGAATTATTATAACAATACATCAAAGATTTCATTAAAAAAGTATACAATTAAAAATTACAAAATATAATAATGATCATTACAGTCGTAATTATCGACGCGCGTTTCGCCGTATACAAACGCCTTCTTCAGGAAATTACAACACCTGTAATAAAATAAATATAGATATAAAAAAGACTCATAAAGCTTTGTTAGATGGAGAGATTATTATAAAGGAATTTGAATACTTAAATCACCACCAAGGAAAGACTGCATGCATCTATGGCATGCCTAAAGTGCATAAGAATACTGTAGACCCCCCCATATAGGCCTATAGTGTCTACTATTGGCACCAACACGGAGCCACTATCTAAATTTATAGACTCTATCCTGCGTCCCTACATTCCCAAAATTGATTCTTACATCAAGGACACAGGAGCCATGATAAATAAAGTTGAAAATATGGCTTTTAATAAAGAGTTAGAATTTTTAGTTACGTTGGATGTTGAATCTTTATATAATAACATCCCTCTTAAAGGAGCACTTGAAGCTACTGATTGGTTTATTGATAAATATTGCATACCTTGTCCCAAATCTTTTATCATGGACTGCCTCAATATTGTACTTTCCGATAATATTCTTGAATTTGGACATTCTTTATTTCGCCAAATTAAAGGCGTCAGTATGGGCGCATCAGTTGCGCCATCTGTTGCCAATATATATATGGCATCTTTTGAAGATCGCTTTATATATAATGAGGTTGCCCTTTTCTTTGAGTCCATCCTCCACTGGTCCAGATATATTGATGACATCTTTTTTATCTGGACCAGTGGAAGGGACTCTTTGGAAGAGTTTTTAAAGTGGCTGAATGCTATTGATTCTAACCTCAAGTTTACAGCCCAAATTGACACAGAAAAGGTTGAGTTTCTGGACATCTATATTATGCACCTTGAAAGTAGACTCAAGGTCGATCTCTATGTAAAACCAACTGCAAGAAACACACTCTTGCACTTTAAGAGTTTCCATCCTAGAAACCAAAGGCAGAGTATTCTGTTCTCACAATTCCTTCGTGTGAGAAGGAATTGCTCAGACCTTTCAGATTACGATAGACAATCAGCTATCATGCGAAAGAAATTTCTCGATCGAGGGTACCCACATCGATTAATCAGGGACTCCTATAAACGAGCTAGATTCTTCGATAGAGACCATCTTCTTAAAACTAAAGAAAAACCTCCCAACACACAACATGTATGTGTGACCAGACATTCTACCTTAGACGCTAAAATTAAGCAAATTATAAATAGCAACTGGCACATCCTGAACAGCAACCCCACAGATAATGTTAAATTACCGAAACCCTTGTTCGCCCATAGGCGAACAAGAACATTAAAGGTTTGGTTGTACGATCTCGGTTTCAGGATAGGACCAGGACTAATGGTTTTGTACAAAAATCCATAGATGGCGCTGCCCTGGTGAGAGGCACTGTAAGATGTTCCACATGTAAATAATGTGATACCATCTTAACAGGTGAAAGTTTCACCCATAATGGCTATACCAGCAAAGCAACAGAAATGTGGAATTGCAAAACGTCTAATATCATCTATTTTATCCTATGCCCTTGTGCATTAGGTTACGTAGGAGAGACTTCTAGATCTGTTCAGACTAGACTGATAGAACATCGGTCAGCTATTAGGACTAAATAAATCTTAGCACCTATGGTAAAGCACTTTCTAGAAATGGAACATAAACCAGAAGATCTCCGGTGGAGAATACTAGAAAAGATTAAAACTCCAGACCTCAAAGGAGGTCAAAAGATCCGAAAGAAACAAGAAGTATTCTGGATCTTCTCTTTAGACACCCATAAAAATGGGCTGAACAGTGACACCCCTTGGGAGAACGCTATTCCTTAAAATCATAGCTTCTCCTTACTTACATTAGGATCATTATGTTATCTGTTTGGATCTTTTTAACTTTTTAGTTGTTTCTTTCATTTTTTATTTTTTATTTAGTAGTCAGTTGTGATATCCTTCTTTTGAAATTATGATATTTATTTTGATCAGATATATTGTCTGATCAAATATATAGAGGTTAGTCTCCCTATATATAGTCTCTCCTCAGTAATAGTCTTCAAACCCCCCCTTTTTTTCTATGTCTATTACCTATAGACATCGAAAATATCTTTGATAAATAAAATAAATATATTTAAATAATCAAGTTAGTTTTTGACTGAGGGTTCATTTTTTGAGAGAAAACCCTTTGTTTCTTTACCCTTTATCGTCGTAGGAGTTATGCAATTCCATATTAAATGAGTTCTGTGCTTTAGCTTACATCTAACCAATAGACATAGAGAGTAGACTATAAAAAAGCCAATCTGACCCGGATCTGGTTTATACATCACTTCCGTACGTGACATCAGACGCAGGAAGTTTGTCTACCGGAGCTACGTTTTGGAACCTACATCGCAACTCAGGTATTTGGAGATACGTGTTCCATCGATCCGTGCCGTTTCATTTATACGGCTTACATGAGCTTTAGCTATGCACTATTAATAATTGAGGCATTTTTTGTTTTGTATCGGTATCGTTACTGTAGCAGCATCTTGGTGGCTTACGCAATTATCGAGACATCCACCCTCACCGGCTAATGCTTATCAAAACTTTCGACCGCATTTCCAATTATATGACGGTGGATTTATAACGACAACAAATTGATCATAGCTCCGCGATGAATGTATCTATGTACATCTAAAGGTAAATAACGTGGATTTGTGGATATATACCGTTAGGGTATTAGTTTATTTTTATTTATTAAAAAATAATACTACTCTCTTTGAAGGAACGAGTTCTGTGTCGATAATAATGTGATTTTGTGTTACAAGACAGTCTAGTTTAACAGTTAAAACGCCATGATTAGTTTAGCTTACATTAATCATCTATATTAGATATAAACTTCTGAGTTATCTGGAGACATATATATATATGGGATATTAATAGTAGCCAGACAGGTTTACTGAAGAGAATAATGCTGGCCACATAGAGGACTGGGCAATGAATATAATGTTTGCTCTATAATCGTATCTTAGATCGAGTAGTCATGCGACTGTGAGCACTCCAAATTTTGAATAGAATGTCTGCCTTATAAAGTAATCGTATATCGCGTCATAAGGTGTTCGTGAGTAACTAAACCCGGAAACTTTGAATTAGTTTAGTTCAGAGAATAAGCACAGCATCAGTCAGTAATAATATTAATACCATATCAGAATATGAATATTCGAGAATATTTTGACCTATTTAATGTCACGTAATATTCAACTTTGTTCTTTCCACAGAATAGATGTACCTTTTAAAACTGTGACTCGTGTAAAATTATCATATAAATGAAGAGACCATATAACAAGAAGATATGAAAAGATTATCGTTCTAAAATAGTCTTAAAAGTAAGTCGAACATATGTTATGTGTACCTGAGTAGGTGTCTATTCTATAGGACACTGGCAACCCTTTTGTTTTTTTTTTTACATATATTTATTTGATTTTTGTGCTTTTCAGAACCATACACATTACGTATTTGATCCCTTCATTCTACGCAGAAGAGCCATCCAAACATTGTTGTGTCCTTTGGTTCAAAGTAAGTTTATTCATTAAAAAGTATATCAATTCATCGTTTTTGAAGACGTTCTTAGGTGCTATCGTTGAACTATACCCTTATACCCTGATATTTGTGTAAAATCTTTTAAGGTTTACCCCGTGATCAGAAAATTTAAACAATACATTTAATCCACAAACTCTTTGGTTCATGTATCATCCATATATCCTTAAGGTCAAACCTAGTCCCTATCCTTATTGTAAAAACAACCTTATTTGGAAGATTCCTCATTTTTATACATTTTCTTTATACATATCATCATTTCCTTCCCTGCCCCCCTTTCTTATATCCTAAGTGATGTAATGGGTTGCTCAAAATAGACAGGCATGTTATATGTGCATTTGCGCTAGCCATCGAACACTAATGGAATAGCTCACAAAAAATTTAATTATGTGGTTAACTGTTTTGTGATTTAATGTACAAAATGTATAAAGTGTATATGTATTTTTTATATCTATATTTATTTTATTACAGGTGTTGTAATTTCCTGAAGAAGGCGTTTGTATACGCCGAAACGCGCGTCGATAATTACGACTGTAATGAATATTATTATATTTTGTAATTTTTAATTGTATACTTTTTTAATGAAATCTTTGATGTATTGTCATAATAATTCCTTTTTAACATTGTACGAGGTATATACTATTTACAATAAAAATATACTGTATTTTTTAGATATTCTGTGGTTAGTTTTTTGTGAGCTGTCCATGAAGTAGTGTTAGCTTCATTTAATAATTGCCCAGGAATTTTATTTACTTACATTGCTATTTTCCCTGTCCTAGGAATTCCTTGACTCAGTTTTCAGGGGGCCTTTGATATTCACAAGTATTTTACCCACAGTGTGTCTGTGCAGGGCTGTTCTCCTTTTGTATCCTTTCCTTGTTTATCAGTCTGTAAGTCTGTTTTTGAGTAATCACATTGCATTATATTATATTTTGTTCTTTCCCCTCCCCCACCCATTGATACATTTTTCCATTTGTTGTGTTTATTTTACTAAATACCTCCTTATTATGGCCCAACTCATAACATTTGGGTTTACAGACGATGAATTTGCACTTCTTGTTGGCACTACTGATTCATTTGGAACGTGTGCCACCAATAATGGTGATAATCAGGATGACACCAAAAAACTAATAGAGCTGAAAAAGAAATTGAGACGCATGGAAGCACACGGGGAGTTCATGCTAGCTTATTTACGGGCAGGTATCATACCAATGGGGCTACGTGTAAGAAACATCCCTGGTCTTTTTGTCCATAATAAGGTCTTTCTTGAGAAATGGAGCATGATTGCCAGTAGATGTTCAAGAGACCTTATGATTCTATTATTATTATTATTAATTACATTTATAGGGCGCACAGCTACCCAACAAAGGGTTTCCCGGCGCAACAGAACCAATAATAGTGGGCTATAGCCTGCTAGATGTCGAATAGCCAGGTCTTTAAGGCTTTCCTAAACTTGACATAGCTCAGCTCCGATCGTAATGTCAGCGGCATTGAATTCCAAAGTGATGGTCCAAGGAATGAAAAGGACCTGCCACCCATGCGTGACAATCTAAACTTTGGAATTTCAAAAAGATTAGCCATAGAGGATCGAAGAGATCTGGTGGGACGATAGGGACGCACTAGGTTTTGCAAGTATGTGGGGGCGTTATTGGTGAAAATTCGGTGCATGAAGCATAGAGATTTAAATTTAACTCGGTTCTCGACCTTTAACCAGTGGAGCTTTCTTATGTATTTTGTAGTGGGCTTCGCAAAGGGAATTTTGCATAATAATCTTGCTGCTGCGTTCTAATAGTTGAGATGGCAAAAGAACTGTCATCAGGTATTAAGATGGAGGTTGAAGAGCTAGAAACTAAAATCAGAAATGCGAATAGTGTAGATATAGCTCTCAAAAAACTTGAGGACTCTAATAAAGAGCTAGAATCTTTTTTGAATTATCTAAATAAGCGCAAAAATGACAAACTAAATAAAGATTAAAGATTTTATAGCATAGAGAATACCTACCCATATTTAAGACCAGATTTCTATAAGCAAAATCACTATTCAGATGACACTAGACCCACTCCGCAGAGAATAAACACCTTCTCTGAGACATCTGATTCAGATGGTGACAATGGGAGTACATATTATGAACCTGAAAGTAATTATAATGCATTCCAAGCGAAACAGAATCATCCCCATTCTTTTTTAGCCAAACGAGGAACATACAGAGGTCGACAGAATGTATGATTTCAGACCCAAACAAGAGGCAATTATCAGCCCCAACACCATCACCAATTGCAGGACCCTCAACTTATGAGGGAGACCCGCAACCGGCAATACTGGAAACAAGGGATGTGATCCCCATCTTTAATTTGTCCAAAGTAGATCTTGATGTATCCAGTATTAACCTTTTGTCTAAGGGTTTATCTTATGTTCCACACTCCCATGCAAATAGATTTGAAACACACCAAGATATCATCTCCTTTTTCCGTAGGATTAGGTTAAAAAAGTTCTTTAATACAAATGAGGAGATAGAAAAAGATTTAACTCCATTACCTCTTTTAGACTTCCATCCACCTTTAGCCCTTCCTTAGAACAGCTAGGACCAGAAGTAGCTGCATTCGAATTAGTTGTCCTTCAACAATTGGAACAAGCGCTTCGCTTTATTCCAAAACCATTATGCAATCTTGATGCTGATGAACACAGAGCTCTGAAATCCTTAGCTGGTAATAAGGACCTAGTCATTAAAAGCTGCGATAAGGGAGGTGGCATCGTAGTTATAGATGCTGAAAAATATGAGAATAAAATGAGAACAATGTTGAATGACCCCAATTTCTATCAACCTATATCTACTAACCCTATAGGTACGGTTTCATTAAAAATACAAGACTTAACTCATAAAGCTTTGTTAGATGGCGAGATTAATATAAAGGAATTTGAATACTTAAATCACCACCAAGGAAAGACTGCATGCATCTATGGCATGCCTAAAGTGCATAAGAATACTGTAGACCCCCCATATAGGCCTATAGTGTCTACTATTGGCGCCAACACGGAGCCACTATCTAAATTTATAGACTCTATCCTGCGTCTCTACATTCCCAAAATTGATTCTTACATCAAGGACACAGGAGCCATGATAAATAAAGTTGAAAATATGGCTTTTAATAAAGAGTTAGAATTTTTAGTGACGTTGGATGTTGAATCTTTATATAATAACAACCCTCTTAAAGGAGCAATTGAAGCTACTGATTGGTTTATTGATAAATATTGCATACCTTGTCCCAAATCTTTTATCTTGGACTGCCTCAATATTGTACTTTCCGATAATATTCTTGAATTTGGAGATTCTTTATTTCGCCAAATTAAAGGCGTCAGTATGGGCGCATCAGTTGCGCCATCTGTTGCCAATATATATATGGCATCTTTTGAAGATCGCTTTATGTATAATGAGGTTGCCCCTTTCTTTGAGTCCGTCCTCCACTGGTCCAGATATATTGATGACATCTTTTGATGACATACACACAGCCAAAGTGTATGCAGACCATGGCACATGGACATACATACACGCTATAAACATACACTCTCACATATATACACATATACACATAGTATGACCACTGTGTGGTTATGCAGGGGTACCGTGGATCGTGGTGCACCAAACCCACATGCACAGGCACATACACACACATCTATCAAGACACTCATACCCTCTCACACAAATAAAACACACAGACACATAACACCTGCATATACACAAGCTCATACATGGATATATCTGACACTTACACACACATACGGTGAACACCTACATACTTAAATATACACACAGTCATAGACCAATCAACACTACACATACATAATCCCACATATACATAGACACCCACACATATACACACATGTAACAAAAGTATACATACATATATAAACACACACAAATACATGCACACACTACACACACACACACTCAACAAAGAGATAGATACTTGCACCACTACACCCAGGGACACACACACACACACACACACACACACACATAGACTGGCCCAGACACACACATTCACAAGCAGATACTGATCAACACACACACACACACACACAAATAGACTGTCACCTACATAGATACATGGACACATAACCCTATCTCCAAACTATACACACATACGCATACCCACACATGTACATACCCACACACACAGAAACACTGATTTACAGATATACTTATACATACGTACACACACATACACACATACACACACACACAGACACCTACATACACACAGAATGCCATGTACTTTTGAGTGGACAATTGGGGTATAATTTGTTTTTTAAATGTGAGATTAGACATGTGGTACTGTCGCAAAATAGGTTAAATACCTATAAAGTGTGGTTCTTTCACTGGTCAGGTACTGCGACTGGACTGCAAAAACAATTAAATCATTTAAAAAAAAAATGTTAATTAATTTTTGGCATTGATAGAAAGGCTGGCTCTGAGAAGAGCCATCATGTAAAGACTATGTTGTGCACACTTATAAACAGAACTGTATACATCTCTTGATGATATTAAGGAAGATCTTGTTTCCGTCCGCTGTGAAATGGACACCATC